>NC_048571.1:6143694-6188694 GCF_013265735.2 Oncorhynchus mykiss | reverse complement strand
ATAGGGTTAATAAAGTGATTGTGACCCAATAGGTTTAATAAAGTGATTGTGACCCCATAGGGTTAATAAAGTGATTGTGACCCCATAGGGTTAATAAAGTGATTGTGACCCCATAGGGTTAATAAAGTGATTGTGACCCAATAGGTTTAATAAAGTGATTGTGACCCAATAGGGTTAATAAAGTGGTTGTGACCCCATAGGGTTAATAAAGTGATTGTGACCCAATAGGTTTAATAAAGTGATTGTGACCCAATAGGTTTAATAAAGTGATTGTGACCCAATAGGTTTAATAAAGTGGTTGTGACCCCATAGGGTTAATAAAGTTATTGTGACCCCATAGGGTTAACACAGTGATTGTGACCCCATAGGGTTAATAAAGTGATTGTGACCCCATAGGGTTAATAAAGTGATTGTGACCCCATAGGGTTAATAAAGTGATTGTGACCCCATAGGGTTAATAAAGTGATTGTGACCCCATAGGGTTAATAAAGTGATTGTGACCCCATAGGGTTAATAAAGTGATTGTGACCCCATAGGGTTAATAAAATGATTGTGACCCCATAGGGTTAATACAGTGATTGTGACCCCATAGGTTTAATAAAGTGATTGTAACCCCATAGGGTTAATAAAGTGATTGTGACCCCATAGGGTTAATAAAGTGATTGTGACCCCATAGGGTTAATAAAGTGATTGTGACCCCATAGGGTTAATAAAGTGATTGTGACCCCATAGGGTTAATAAAGTGATTGTGACCCCATAGCGTTAATAAAGTGATTGTGACCCAATATGGTTAATACAGTGATTGTGACCCAATAGGGTTAATAAAGTGATTGTGACCCCATAGGGTTAATAAAGTGATTGTGACCCCATAGCGTTAATAAAGTGATTGTGACCCCATAGGGTTAATAAAGTGATTGTGACCCAATAGGTTTAATAAAGTGATTGTGACCCAATAGGTTTAATAAAGTGGTTGTGACCCCATAGGGTTAATAAAGTGATTGTGACCCAATAGGTTTAATAAAGTGATTGTGACCCCATAGGGTTAATAAAGTGATTGTGACCCCATAGGGTTAATAAAGTGATTGTGACCCCATAGGGTTAATAAAGTGATTGTGACCCCATAGGGTTAATAAAGTGATTGTGACCCCATAGGGTTAATAAAGTGATTGTGACCCAATAGGTTTAATAAAGTTATTGTGACCCCATAGGGTTAATACAGTGATTGTGACCCCATAGGTTTAATAAAGTGATTGTGACCCCATAGGGTTAATAAAGTGATTGTGACCCAATAGGTTTAATAAAGTGATTGTGACCCAATAGGGTTAATAAAGTGATTGTGACCCCATAGGGTTAATACAGTGATTGTGACCCCATAGGTTTAATAAAGTGATTGTAACCCCATAGGGTTAATAAAGTGATTGTGACCCCATAGGGTTAATAAAGTGATTGTGACCCCATAGGGTTAATAAAGTGATTGTGACCCCATAGGGTTAATAAAGTGATTGTGACCCCATAGGGTTAATAAAGTGATTGTGACCCCATAGCGTTAATAAAGTGATTGTGACCCAATATGGTTAATACAGTGATTGTGACCCAATAGGGTTAATAAAGTGATTGTGACCCCATAGGGTTAATAAAGTGATTGTGACCCCATAGCGTTAATAAAGTGATTGTGACCCCATAGGGTTAATAAAGTGATTGTGACCCAATAGGTTTAATAAAGTGATTGTGACCCAATAGGTTTAATAAAGTGGTTGTGACCCCATAGGGTTAATAAAGTGATTGTGACCCAATAGGTTTAATAAAGTGATTGTGACCCCATAGGGTTAATAAAGTGATTGTGACCCCATAGGGTTAATAAAGTGATTGTGACCCAATAGGTTTAATAAAGTGATTGTGACCCAATAGGGTTAATAAAGTGGTTGTGACCCCATAGGGTTAATAAAGTGATTGTGACCCAATAGGTTTAATAAAGTGATTGTGACCCAATAGGTTTAATAAAGTGATTGTGACCCAATAGGTTTAATAAAGTGGTTGTGACCCCATAGGGTTAATAAAGTTATTGTGACCCCATAGGGTTAACACAGTGATTGTGACCCCATAGGGTTAATAAAGTGATTGTGACCCCATAGGGTTAATAAAGTGATTGTGACCCCATAGGGTTAATAAAGTGATTGTGACCCCATAGGGTTAATAAAGTGATTGTGACCCCATAGGGTTAATAAAGTGATTGTGACCCCATAGGGTTAATAAAGTGATTGTGACCCCATAGGGTTAATAAAGTGATTGTGACCCCATAGGGTTAATAAAGTGATTGTGACCCCATAGGGTTAATAAAGTGATTGTGACCCCATAGGGTTAATAAAATGATTGTGACCCCATAGGGTTAATAAAGTGATTGTGACCCAATAGGTTTAATAAAGTGGTTGTGACCCCATAGGGTTAATAAAGTGATTGTGACCCAATAGGTTTAATAAAGTGATTGTGACCCAATAGGTTTAATAAAGTTATTGTGACCCAATAGGTTTAATAAAGTGATTGTGACCCCATAGGGTTAATAAAGTGATTGTGACCCAATAGGGTTAATAAAGTGATTGTGACCCCATAGGGTTAACACAGTGATTGTGACCCCATAGGGTTAATAAAGTGATTGTGACCCCATAGGGTTAATAAAGTGATTGTGACCCCATAGGGTTAATAAAGTGATTGTGACCCCATAGGGTTAATAAAGTGATTGTGACCCCATAGGGTAAATAAAGTGATTGTGACCCCATAGGGTTAATAAAGTGATTGTGACCCCATAGGGTTAATAAAGTGATTGTGACCCAATAGGTTTAATAAAGTTATTGTGACCCCATAGGGTTAATACAGTGATTGTGACCCCATAGGTTTAATAAAGTGATTGTGACCCCATAGGGTTAATAAAGTGATTGTGACCCAATAGGTTTAATAAAGTGATTGTGACCCAATAGGGTTAATAAAGTGATTGTGACCCCATAGGGTTAATACAGTGATTGTGACCCCATAGGTTTAATAAAGTGATTGTAACCCCATAGGGTTAATAAAGTGATTGTGACCCCATAGGGTTAATAAAGTGATTGTGACCCCATAGGGTTAATAAAGTGATTGTGACCCCATAGGGTTAATAAAGTGATTGTGACCCCATAGGGTTAATAAAGTGATTGTGACCCCATAGCGTTAATAAAGTGATTGTGACCCAATATGGTTAATACAGTGATTGTGACCCAATAGGGTTAATAAAGTGATTGTGACCCCATAGGGTTAATAAAGTGATTGTGACCCCATAGCGTTAATAAAGTGATTGTGACCCCATAGGGTTAATAAAGTGATTGTGACCCAATAGGTTTAATAAAGTGATTGTGACCCAATAGGTTTAATAAAGTGGTTGTGACCCCATAGGGTTAATAAAGTGATTGTGACCCAATAGGTTTAATAAAGTGATTGTGACCCCATAGGGTTAATAAAGTGATTGTGACCCCATAGGGTTAATAAAGTGATTGTGACCCCATAGGGTTAATAAAGTGATTGTGACCCCATAGGGTTAATAAAGTGATTGTGACCCCATAGGGTTAATAAAGTGATTGTGACCCAATAGGTTTAATAAAGTTATTGTGACCCCATAGGGTTAATACAGTGATTGTGACCCCATAGGTTTAATAAAGTGATTGTGACCCCATAGGGTTAATAAAGTGATTGTGACCCAATAGGTTTAATAAAGTGATTGTGACCCAATAGGGTTAATAAAGTGATTGTGACCCCATAGGGTTAATACAGTGATTGTGACCCCATAGGTTTAATAAAGTGATTGTAACCCCATAGGGTTAATAAAGTGATTGTGACCCCATAGGGTTAATAAAGTGATTGTGACCCCATAGGGTTAATAAAGTGATTGTGACCCCATAGCGTTAATAAAGTGATTGTGACCCCATAGGGTTAATAAAGTGATTGTGACCCAATAGGTTTAATAAAGTGATTGTGACCCAATAGGTTTAATAAAGTGGTTGTGACCCCATAGGGTTAATAAAGTGATTGTGACCCAATAGGTTTAATAAAGTGATTGTGACCCCATAGGGTTAATAAAGTGATTGTGACCCCATAGGGTTAATAAAGTGATTGTGACCCAATAGGTTTAATAAAGTGATTGTGACCCAATAGGTTTAATAAAGTGGTTGTGACCCCATAGGGTTAATAAAGTGATTGTGACCCAATAGGTTTAATAAAGTGATTGTGACCCAATAGGTTTAATAAAGTGATTGTGACCCAATAGGTTTAATAAAGTGGTTGTGACCCCATAGGGTTAATAAAGTGATTGTGACCCAATAGGTTTAATAAAGTGATTGTGACCCAATAGGTTTAATAAAGTGATTGTGACCCAATAGGTTTAATAAAGTTATTGTGACCCCATAGGGTTAACACAGTGATTGTGACCCCATAGGGTTAATAAAGTGATTGTGACCCCATAGGGTTAATAAAGTGATTGTGACCCCATAGGGTTAATAAAGTGATTGTGACCCCATAGGGTTAATAAAGTGATTGTGACCCCATAGGGTTAATAAAGTGATTGTGACCCCATAGGGTTAATAAAGTGATTGTGACCCCATAGGGTTAATAAAGTGATTGTGACCCCATAGGGTTAATAAAGTGATTGTGACCCCATAGGGTTAATAAAGTGATTGTGACCCCATAGCGTTAATAAAGTGATTGTGACCCAATATGGTTAATACAGTGATTGTGACCCAATAGGGTTAATAAAGTGATTGTGACCCCATAGGGTTAATAAAGTGATTGTGACCCCATAGCGTTAATAAAGTGATTGTGACCCCATAGGGTTAATAAAGTGATTGTGACCCAATAGGTTTAATAAAGTGATTGTGACCCAATAGGTTTAATAAAGTGGTTGTGACCCCATAGGGTTAATAAAGTGATTGTGACCCAATAGGTTTAATAAAGTGATTGTGACCCCATAGGGTTAATAAAGTGATTGTGACCCCATAGGGTTAATAAAGTGATTGTGACCCCATAGGGTTAATAAAGTGATTGTGACCCCATAGGGTTAATAAAGTGATTGTGACCCCATAGGGTTAATAAAGTGATTGTGACCCTATAGGTTTAATAAAGTTATTGTGACCCCATAGGGTTAATACAGTGATTGTGACCCCATAGGTTTAATAAAGTGATTGTGACCCCATAGGGTTAATAAAGTGATTGTGACCCAATAGGTTTAATAAAGTGATTGTGACCCAATAGGGTTAATAAAGTGATTGTGACCCCATAGGGTTAATACAGTGATTGTGACCCCATAGGTTTAATAAAGTGATTGTAACCCCATAGGGTTAATAAAGTGATTGTGACCCCATAGGGTTAATAAAGTGATTGTGACCCCATAGGGTTAATAAAGTGATTGTGACCCCATAGGGTTAATAAAGTGATTGTGACCCCATAGGGTTAATAAAGTGATTGTGACCCCATAGCGTTAATAAAGTGATTGTGACCCAATATGGTTAATACAGTGATTGTGACCCAATAGGGTTAATAAAGTGATTGTGACCCCATAGGGTTAATAAAGTGATTGTGACCCCATAGCGTTAATAAAGTGATTGTGACCCCATAGGGTTAATAAAGTGATTGTGACCCAATAGGTTTAATAAAGTGATTGTGACCCAATAGGTTTAATAAAGTGGTTGTGACCCCATAGGGTTAATAAAGTGATTGTGACCCAATAGGTTTAATAAAGTGATTGTGACCCCATAGGGTTAATAAAGTGATTGTGACCCCATAGGGTTAATAAAGTGATTGTGACCCAATAGGTTTAATAAAGTGATTGTGACCCAATAGGGTTAATAAAGTGGTTGTGACCCCATAGGGTTAATAAAGTGATTGTGACCCAATAGGTTTAATAAAGTGATTGTGACCCAATAGGTTTAATAAAGTGATTGTGACCCAATAGGTTTAATAAAGTGGTTGTGACCCCATAGGGTTAATAAAGTTATTGTGACCCCATAGGGTTAACACAGTGATTGTGACCCCATAGGGTTAATAAAGTGATTGTGACCCCATAGGGTTAATAAAGTGATTGTGACCCCATAGGGTTAATAAAGTGATTGTGACCCCATAGGGTTAATAAAGTGATTGTGACCCCATAGGGTTAATAAAGTGATTGTGACCCCATAGGGTTAATAAAGTGATTGTGACCCCATAGGGTTAATAAAATGATTGTGACCCCATAGGGTTAATACAGTGATTGTGACCCCATAGGTTTAATAAAGTGATTGTAACCCCATAGGGTTAATAAAGTGATTGTGACCCCATAGGGTTAATAAAGTGATTGTGACCCCATAGGGTTAATAAAGTGATTGTGACCCCATAGGGTTAATAAAGTGATTGTGACCCCATAGGGTTAATAAAGTGATTGTGACCCCATAGCGTTAATAAAGTGATTGTGACCCAATATGGTTAATACAGTGATTGTGACCCAATAGGGTTAATAAAGTGATTGTGACCCCATAGGGTTAATAAAGTGATTGTGACCCCATAGCGTTAATAAAGTGATTGTGACCCCATAGGGTTAATAAAGTGATTGTGACCCAATAGGTTTAATAAAGTGATTGTGACCCAATAGGTTTAATAAAGTGGTTGTGACCCCATAGGGTTAATAAAGTGATTGTGACCCAATAGGTTTAATAAAGTGATTGTGACCCCATAGGGTTAATAAAGTGATTGTGACCCCATAGGGTTAATAAAGTGATTGTGACCCCATAGGGTTAATAAAGTGATTGTGACCCCATAGGGTTAATAAAGTGATTGTGACCCCATAGGGTTAATAAAGTGATTGTGACCCAATAGGTTTAATAAAGTTATTGTGACCCCATAGGGTTAATACAGTGATTGTGACCCCATAGGTTTAATAAAGTGATTGTGACCCCATAGGGTTAATAAAGTGATTGTGACCCAATAGGTTTAATAAAGTGATTGTGACCCAATAGGGTTAATAAAGTGATTGTGACCCCATAGGGTTAATACAGTGATTGTGACCCCATAGGTTTAATAAAGTGATTGTAACCCCATAGGGTTAATAAAGTGATTGTGACCCCATAGGGTTAATAAAGTGATTGTGACCCCATAGGGTTAATAAAGTGATTGTGACCCCATAGGGTTAATAAAGTGATTGTGACCCCATAGGGTTAATAAAGTGATTGTGACCCCATAGCGTTAATAAAGTGATTGTGACCCAATATGGTTAATACAGTGATTGTGACCCAATAGGGTTAATAAAGGGATTGTGACCCCATAGGGTTAATAAAGTGATTGTGACCCCATAGCGTTAATAAAGTGATTGTGACCCCATAGGGTTAATAAAGTGATTGTGACCCAATAGGTTTAATAAAGTGATTGTGACCCAATAGGTTTAATAAAGTGGTTGTGACCCCATAGGGTTAATAAAGTGATTGTGACCCAATAGGTTTAATAAAGTGATTGTGACCCCATAGGGTTAATAAAGTGATTGTGACCCCATAGGGTTAATAAAGTGATTGTGACCCAATAGGTTTAATAAAGTGATTGTGACCCAATAGGGTTAATAAAGTGGTTGTGACCCCATAGGGTTAATAAAGTGATTGTGACCCAATAGGTTTAATAAAGTGATTGTGACCCAATAGGTTTAATAAAGTGATTGTGACCCAATAGGTTTAATAAAGTGGTTGTGACCCCATAGGGTTAATAAAGTTATTGTGACCCCATAGGGTTAACACAGTGATTGTGACCCCATAGGGTTAATAAAGTGATTGTGACCCCATAGGGTTAATAAAGTGATTGTGACCCCATAGGGTTAATAAAGTGATTGTGACCCCATAGGGTTAATAAAGTGATTGTGACCCCATAGGGTTAATAAAGTGATTGTGACCCCATAGGGTTAATAAAGTGATTGTGACCCCATAGGGTTAATAAAGTGATTGTGACCCCATAGGGTTAATAAAGTGATTGTGACCCCATAGGGTTAATAAAGTGATTGTGACCCCATAGGGTTAATAAAATGATTGTGACCCCATAGGGTTAATAAAGTGATTGTGACCCAATAGGTTTAATAAAGTGGTTGTGACCCCATAGGGTTAATAAAGTGATTGTGACCCAATAGGTTTAATAAAGTGATTGTGACCCAATAGGTTTAATAAAGTTATTGTGACCCAATAGGTTTAATAAAGTGATTGTGACCCCATAGGGTTAATAAAGTGATTGTGACCCAATAGGGTTAATAAAGTGATTGTGACCCCATAGGGTTAACACAGTGATTGTGACCCCATAGGGTTAATAAAGTGATTGTGACCCCATAGGGTTAATAAAGTGATTGTGACCCCATAGGGTTAATAAAGTGATTGTGACCCCATAGGGTTAATAAAGTGATTGTGACCCCATAGGGTAAATAAAGTGATTGTGACCCCATAGGGTTAATAAAGTGATTGTGACCCCATAGGGTTAATAAAGTGATTGTGACCCAATAGGTTTAATAAAGTTATTGTGACCCCATAGGGTTAATACAGTGATTGTGACCCCATAGGTTTAATAAAGTGATTGTGACCCCATAGGGTTAATAAAGTGATTGTGACCCAATAGGTTTAATAAAGTGATTGTGACCCAATAGGGTTAATAAAGTGATTGTGACCCCATAGGGTTAATACAGTGATTGTGACCCCATAGGTTTAATAAAGTGATTGTAACCCCATAGGGTTAATAAAGTGATTGTGACCCCATAGGGTTAATAAAGTGATTGTGACCCCATAGGGTTAATAAAGTGATTGTGACCCCATAGGGTTAATAAAGTGATTGTGACCCCATAGGGTTAATAAAGTGATTGTGACCCCATAGCGTTAATAAAGTGATTGTGACCCAATATGGTTAATACAGTGATTGTGACCCAATAGGGTTAATAAAGTGATTGTGACCCCATAGGGTTAATAAAGTGATTGTGACCCCATAGCGTTAATAAAGTGATTGTGACCCCATAGGGTTAATAAAGTGATTGTGACCCAATAGGTTTAATAAAGTGATTGTGACCCAATAGGTTTAATAAAGTGGTTGTGACCCCATAGGGTTAATAAAGTGATTGTGACCCAATAGGTTTAATAAAGTGATTGTGACCCCATAGGGTTAATAAAGTGATTGTGACCCCATAGGGTTAATAAAGTGATTGTGACCCCATAGGGTTAATAAAGTGATTGTGACCCCATAGGGTTAATAAAGTGATTGTGACCCCATAGGGTTAATAAAGTGATTGTGACCCAATAGGTTTAATAAAGTTATTGTGACCCCATAGGGTTAATACAGTGATTGTGACCCCATAGGTTTAATAAAGTGATTGTGACCCCATAGGGTTAATAAAGTGATTGTGACCCAATAGGTTTAATAAAGTGATTGTGACCCAATAGGGTTAATAAAGTGATTGTGACCCCATAGGGTTAATACAGTGATTGTGACCCCATAGGTTTAATAAAGTGATTGTAACCCCATAGGGTTAATAAAGTGATTGTGACCCCATAGGGTTAATAAAGTGATTGTGACCCCATAGGGTTAATAAAGTGATTGTGACCCCATAGCGTTAATAAAGTGATTGTGACCCCATAGGGTTAATAAAGTGATTGTGACCCAATAGGTTTAATAAAGTGATTGTGACCCAATAGGTTTAATAAAGTGGTTGTGACCCCATAGGGTTAATAAAGTGATTGTGACCCAATAGGTTTAATAAAGTGATTGTGACCCCATAGGGTTAATAAAGTGATTGTGACCCCATAGGGTTAATAAAGTGATTGTGACCCAATAGGTTTAATAAAGTGATTGTGACCCAATAGGTTTAATAAAGTGGTTGTGACCCCATAGGGTTAATAAAGTGATTGTGACCCAATAGGTTTAATAAAGTGATTGTGACCCAATAGGTTTAATAAAGTGATTGTGACCCAATAGGTTTAATAAAGTGGTTGTGACCCCATAGGGTTAATAAAGTGATTGTGACCCAATAGGTTTAATAAAGTGATTGTGACCCAATAGGTTTAATAAAGTGATTGTGACCCAATAGGTTTAATAAAGTTATTGTGACCCCATAGGGTTAACACAGTGATTGTGACCCCATAGGGTTAATAAAGTGATTGTGACCCCATAGGGTTAATAAAGTGATTGTGACCCCATAGGGTTAATAAAGTGATTGTGACCCCATAGGGTTAATAAAGTGATTGTGACCCCATAGGGTTAATAAAGTGATTGTGACCCCATAGGGTTAATAAAGTGATTGTGACCCCATAGGGTTAATAAAGTGATTGTGACCCCATAGGGTTAATAAAGTGATTGTGACCCCATAGGGTTAATAAAGTGATTGTGACCCCATAGGGTTAATAAAATGATTGTGACCCCATAGGGTTAATAAAGTGATTGTGACCCCATAGGGTTAATAAAGTGATTGTGACCCAATAGGGTTAATAACGTGATTGTGACCCCATAGGGTTAATAAAGTGATTGTGACCCAATAGGTTTAATAAAGTGATTGTGACCCAATAGGGTTAATAAAGTGATTGTGACCCCATAGGGTTAATACAGTGATTGTGACCCCATAGGTTTAATAAAGTGATTGTAACCCCATAGGGTTAATAAAGTGATTGTGACCCCATAGGGTTAATAAAGTGATTGTGACCCCATAGGGTTAATAAAGTGATTGTGACCCCATAGCGTTAATAAAGTGATTGTGACCCCATAGGGTTAATAAAGTGATTGTGACCCAATAGGTTTAATAAAGTGATTGTGACCCAATAGGTTTAATAAAGTGGTTGTGACCCCATAGGGTTAATAAAGTGATTGTGACCCAATAGGTTTAATAAAGTGATTGTGACCCCATAGGGTTAATAAAGTGATTGTGACCCCATAGGGTTAATAAAGTGATTGTGACCCAATAGGTTTAATAAAGTGATTGTGACCCAATAGGTTTAATAAAGTGGTTGTGACCCCATAGGGTTAATAAAGTGATTGTGACCCAATAGGTTTAATAAAGTGATTGTGACCCAATAGGTTTAATAAAGTGATTGTGACCCAATAGGTTTAATAAAGTGGTTGTGACCCCATAGGGTTAATAAAGTGATTGTGACCCAATAGGTTTAATAAAGTGATTGTGACCCAATAGGTTTAATAAAGTGATTGTGACCCAATAGGTTTAATAAAGTTATTGTGACCCCATAGGGTTAACACAGTGATTGTGACCCCATAGGGTTAATAAAGTGATTGTGACCCCATAGGGTTAATAAAGTGATTGTGACCCCATAGGGTTAATAAAGTGATTGTGACCCCATAGGGTTAATAAAGTGATTGTGACCCCATAGGGTTAATAAAGTGATTGTGACCCCATAGGGTTAATAAAGTGATTGTGACCCCATAGGGTTAATAAAGTGATTGTGACCCCATAGGGTTAATAAAGTGATTGTGACCCCATAGGGTTAATAAAGTGATTGTGACCCCATAGGGTTAATAAAATGATTGTGACCCCATAGGGTTAATAAAGTGATTGTGACCCCATAGGGTTAATAAAGTGATTGTGACCCAATAGGGTTAATAACGTGATTGTGACCCCATAGGGTTAATAAAGTGATTGTGACCCAATAGGTTTAATAAAGTGATTGTGACCCAATAGGTTTAATAAAGTTAGTGTGACCCAATAGGTTTAATAAAGTGATTGTGACCCAATAGGTTTAATAAAGTTATTGTGACCCCATAGGGTTAATAAAGTGATTGTGACCCCATAGGGTTAATAAAGTGATTGTGACCCAATAGGTTTAATAAAGTTATTGTGACCCAATAGGTTTAATAAAGTGATTGTGACCCAATAGGTTTAATAAAGTTATTGTGACCCCATAGGGTTAATAAAGTGATTGTGACCCCATAGGGTTAATAAAGTGATTGTGACCCAATAGGTTTAATAAAGTTATTGTGACCCCATAGGTTTAATAAAGTGATTGTGACCCCATAGGGTTAATAAAGTGATTGTGACCCCATAGGGTTAATAAAGTGATTGTGACCCCATAGGGTTAATAAAGTGATTGTGACCCCATAGGGTTAATAAAAGGATTGTGACCCCATAGGGTTAATAAAGTGATTGTGACCCCATAGGGTTAATAAAGTGATTGTGACCCAATAGGGTTAATAAAGTGATTGTGACCCCATAGGGTTAATAACGTGATTGTGACCCAATAGGGTTAATAAAGTGATTGTGACCCAATAGGGTTAATAAAGTGATTGTGACCCCATAGGGTTAATAAAGTGATTGTGACCCCATAGGGTTAATAAAGTGATTGTGACCCAATAGGTTTAATAAAGGGGTTGTGACCCCATAGGGTTAATAAAGTGATTGTGACCCAATAGGTTTAATAAAGTGATTGTGACCCCATAGGGTTAATAAAGTGATTGTGACCCAATAGGTTTAATAAAGTGATTGTGACCCAATAGGTTTAATAAAGTGATTGTGACCCCATAGGGTTAATAAAGTGATTGTGACCCAATAGGTTTAATAAAGTGGTTGTGACCCCATAGGGTTAACACAGTGATTGTGACCCAATAGGTTTAATAAAGTGATTGTGACCCCATAGGGTTAATAAAGTGGTTGTGACCCCATAGGGTTAATAAAGTGATTGTGACCCAATAGGTTTAATAAAGTGATTGTGACCCAATAGGTTTAATAAAGGGGTTGTGACCCCATAGGGTTAATAAAGGGGGTGATTGTGGACTTCAGGAAACAGCAGAGGGAACACCCCCCTATCCACATCGATGGAACAGTAGTGGAGAGGGTAGCAAGTTTTAAGTTCCTCGGCATACACATCACAGACAAACTGAATTGGTCCACTCACACAGACAGCATCGTGAAGAAGGCGCAGCAGCGCCTCTTCAACCTCAGGAGGCTGAAGAAATTCGGCTTGTCACCAAAAGCACTCACAAACTTCTACAGATGCACAATCGAGAGCATCCTGGCGGGCTGTATCACCGCCTGGTATGGCAACTGCACCGCCCTCAACCGTAAGGCTCTCCAGAGGGTAGTGAGGTCTGCACAACGCATCACCGGGGGCAAACTACCTGCCCTCCAGGACACCTACACCACCCGATGTCACAGGAAGGCCATAAAGATCATCAAGGACATCAACCACCCGAGCCACTGCCTGTTCACCCCGCTATCATCCAGAAGGCGAGGTCAGTACAGGTGCATCAAAGCTGGGACCGAGAGACTGAAAAACAGCTTCTATCTCAAGGCCATCAGACTGTTAAACAGCCACCACTAACACTGAGTGGCTGCTGCCAACACACTGACACTGACTCAACTCCAGCCACTTTAATAATGGGAATTGATGGGAAATGATGTAAATATATCACTAGCCACTTTAAACAATGCTACCTTATATAAATGTTACTTACCCTACATTATTCATCTCATATGCATACGTATATACTGTACTCTATATCATCGACGGTATCCTTATGTAATACATGTATCACTAGCCACTTTATACTATACTATGCCACTTTGTTTACATACTCATCTCATTTGTACATACTGTACCCGATACCATCTACTGTATCTTGCCTATGCTGCTCTGTACCATCACTCATTCATATATCCTTATGTACATATTCTTTATCCCCTTACACTGTGTACAAGACAGTAGTTTTGGAATTGTTAGTTAGATTACTTGTTATTACTGCATTGTCGGAACTAGAAGCACAAGCATTTCGCTACACTCGCATTAACATCTGCTAACCATGTGTATGTGACAAATAAAATTTGATTTGATTTGATTTGATTTGATTGTGACCCAATAGGTTTAATAAAGTTATTGTGACCCAATAGGTTTAATAAAGTGATTGTGACCCCATAGGGTTAATAAAGTGATTGTGACCCCATAGCGTTAATAAAGTGATTGTGACCCCATAGGGTTAATAAAGTGATTGTGACCCCATAGGTTTAATAAAGTGATTGTAACCCAATAGGTTTAATAAAGGGATTGTAACCCAATAGGGTTAATAAAGGGATTGCAAGGTGATTGTGACCCCGTAGGGTTAATAAAGGGATTGTGACCCAATGGGGTTACTAAGGTAATTGTGACCCAATAGGGTCACTAAGGTGATTGTGAGCCCGTAGGGTTAATATTGTGACCCCGTGGGGTTAATAAAGTGATTGTGACCCACATCCTTTTCCTTTTCTCATTTTGAAATAATAGAGACTCATGAATGAGAGGGTTGAAGACAGAAACAGAAAGACAGAGAAATAAAGACAGAGAGAGAAAGAGAGGGAAAGACAGAGAGAGATAGAAAGAGAGAGAGAGAGAAAGAGAGAGAGAGAAACAAAGAGAGAGAGAGAAAGAGAGAGAAAGACAGAGAAAGAAAGACAGAGAGAGAGAAAGAGAGAGAGAGAAACACAAAGAAAGAGAGAGACAGAAAGTGTGTGAGAGACATGAGGACATTGGACATAGTATATAACTTATAGCTTAGTTCTGTTCAAACAGAGCATGGAGCCACTCTGACAGCCCTTTTATGCTGTCCCCCAGACGGATGTCAACGGCTTAGCCCCCTTTGAATCCGGGTCTATGCCACAAAAGCTTGCAGCATGGCGCCGTGCCAATTTACACACTCACAGAGCTCAAATGCCACTCGTTTTAACAGTACGCATATTCATCACAGTTAGCTACAAAACCAGGAAATACATTAGCCACAAGTCAGCATAAACCTCAATTGTCTATTTAGATCTTGCTTGAAAAGGCCAACTACTAGTTAAATACAGTATACGTAGGTACTTAAAGGGAGGGAAAGAACACAATCATATGTCAATTAGATCAAACAGTCAAACACTGGATGTGAATAGGATTAGTTAGTGGCTTTGAGGTGTCAGTGGTAATTTGTGTATATTCTCCTGGTCAAAGAGCAACTGGATTGACTCATAGGCCTTTGTACATACTTAGTATTGGGTCAAGCCAGGTGTATAGCGGTTAAGAATACGATTATGAATATTTCCTTCTTCCTTGTTCTCCGCCTTTAATTGGGCAATCCGGGATTGGTACGTAATTTTTTAAAACTTATTGATATAGCATATACTGCCGCCATGGATTGTTGAAGAATACAACTTATTCAAGCCTCATGAGGTTAGTTCAACTGTCCAACCCATCGGAACCCAAAATATAAGCCTGTTTTACACACAGTCGTGGCCACAAAAGTTTTGAGAATGACACAAATATTAATTTCCACAAAGTTTGCTGCTTCAATGTCTTTAGATATTTTTGTCAGATGTTACTATGGAATACTGAAGTATAATTACAAGCATTTCATAAGTGTCAATGGCTTGTATTGACAATTACATGAAGTATATACAAAGAGTCAATATTTGCAGTGTTGACCCTTCTTTTTCAAGACCTCTGCAATCCGCCCTGGCATGCTGTCAATTAACTTCTGGGCCACATCCTGACTGATGGCAGCCCATTCTTGCATAATAAATGCTTGGAGTTTGTCAGAATTTGTGGGTTCTCAAGAGATTAAGGTCTGGGGAGTTTCCTGGCCACGGACCCAAAATACCAATGTTTTGTTCCCCAAGCCACATAGTTATCACTTTTGCCTTATGGTAAGGTACTCCATCATGCTGGAAAAGGCATTGTTCGTCACCAAACTGTTCCTGGATGGTTGGGAGAAGTTGCTCTCGGAGGATGTGTTGGTACCCTTCATGGCTGTGTTCTTAGGCAAAATTGTGAGTGAGCCCACTTCCTTGGTTGAGAAGCAACAATCGGAAAGGGGATTCATCAAAGAAAATGACTTTACCCCAGTCCTCAGCAGTCCAATCCCTGTACCTTTTGCAGAATATCAGTCTGTCCCTTGTGTTTTTCCTGGAGAGAAGTGGCTTCTTTGCTGCCCTTCTTGACACCAGGCTATCCTCCAAAAGTCTTCGCCTGACTTTGCGCGCAGATGCACTCACACCTGCCTGCTGCCATTCCTGAGAAAGCTCTGTACTGGTGATTCCCTGATCCCGCAGCTGAATCTACTTTAGGAGACGGTCCTGGCGCTTGCTGGACTTTCTTGGGTGCCCTGAAGCCTTCTTCACAAAAATTGAACCGCTCTCCTTTGAACCCTTCTTGATGATCCGATAAATGGTTGAGTTAGGTGCAATCTTACTGGCAACAATGTCCTTGCCTGTGAAGCCCTTTTTGTACAAAGCAATGATGACGGCACGTGTTTCCTTGCAGGTAACCATGATTGACAGAGGAAGAACAATGACTCCAAGCACCACCCTCATTTTGAAGCTTCCAGTCTGTTATTCGAACTCAATCAGCATGACAGAGTGATCTCCAGCCTTGTCCTCGTCAACACTCACACCTGTGTTAACGAGAAAATCACTGACATGATGTCAGCTGGTCCTTTTGTGGCAGGGCTGAAATGCAGTGGAAATGTTTTTGGGGGTTTCAGTTCATTTGCATGGCAAAGAGGGACTTTGCAATTCATCTGATCACTTTGTTACGGTGAGTGAATGAGGACCCAAAAGCGAACTAACTTAAACAGAGCTTCTTTAATAACCAAACATAGGTAGGCTCAGATAGACCGGCAGATTCCGACAGGACAGGACAAGGTTACAGCAAACATGACGATAGTCTGGCTCAGGCATGAAACACAACAAACAAGAATCCGACAAGGACAGGAACAAAAACAGAGAGAGATATAGGGGACTAATCAGAGGGAAAAAGGGAACAGGTGGGAAACGGGGTGACGAGGTAGTCAGGAGGAGACAAGGAACAGCTGGGGGAAAGCGGGGGAGAAAAGGTAACCTAATACGACCAGCAGAGGGAGACAGGGTGAAAGGAAAGGACAGAAAGACACAACATGACAATACATGACAGTACCCCCCCACTCACCGAGCGCCTCCTGGCGCACTCGAGGAGGAAACCTGGCGGCAACGGAGGAAATCCTCGATCAGCGCACGGTCCAGCACGTCCCGAGAGGGAACCCAACTCCTCTCCTCAGGACCGTACCCCTCCCAATCAACGAGGTACTGGTGACCACGGCCCCGAGGACGCATGTCCAAAATCCTGCGGACCCTGTAGATGGGTGCGCCCTCGACAAGGATGGGGGGGGGGGGGGGGGAAGACGAGCGGGGGCGCGAAGAACAGGCTTAATACAGGAGACATGGAAGACCGGGTGGACGCGACGAAGGTATCGCGGAAGAAGAAGTCGAACTGCGACAGGATTAATGACCCGAGAAATACGGAACGGACCAATGAACCGCGGGGTCAACTTGCGAGAAGCCGTCTTAAGGGGAAGGTTCTGAGTGGAGAGCCAAACTCTCTGACCGCGACAATATCTAGGACTCTTAGTTCTACGCTTATTAGCAGCCCTCACAGTCTGCGTCCTATAACGGCAAAGTGCAGACCTGACCCTCTTCCAGGTGCGCTCGCAACGTTGGACAAAAGCCTGAGCGGAGGGGACGCTGGACTCGGCGAACTGAGATGAGAACAGCGGAGGCTGGTACCCGAGGCTACTCTGAAAAGGAGATAGCCCGGTCGCAGACGAAGGAAGCGAGTTGTGGGCGTATTCTGCCCAGGGGAGCTGCTCTGACCAAGACGCAGGGTTGCGAAAAGAAAGACTGCGTAAGATGCGACCAATAGTCTGATTGGCCCGTTCTGCTTGACCGTTAGACTGGGGGTGAAAGCCGGAAGAGAGACTGACGGAAGCCCCAATCAAACGGCAAAACTCCCTCCAAAATTGAGACGTGAATTGCGGACCTCTGTCCGAAACGACGTCTGACGGAAGGCCATGAATTCTGAAAACATTCTCGATGATGATTTGTGCCGTCTCTTTAGCAGAAGGAAGCTTAGCAAGGGGAATGAAATGAGCCGCCTTAGAGAACCTATCGACAACCGTAAGAATAACAGTCTTCCCCGCTGACGAAGGCAGTCCGGTGACAAAATCTAAGGCGATGTGAGACCACGGTCGAGAGGGAATGGGAAGCGGCCTGAGACGGCCGGCAGGAGGGGAGTTACCGGACTTAGTCTGCGCGCAGACCGAACAAGCAGCCACGAAACGACGCGTGTCATGCTCCCGGGTGGGCCACCAAAAACGCTGGCGAATGGAAGCAAGCGTACCCCGAACGCCAGGGTGGCCGGCTAACTTGGCAGAGTGAGCCCACTGAAGAACGGCCAGACGAGTAGGAACGGGAACGAAAAGAAGGTTCCTAGGACAAGCGCGCGGCGACGGAGTGTGAGTGAGCGCTTGCTTTACCTGCCTCTCAATTCCCCAGACAGTCAACCCGACAACACGCCCCTCAGGGAGAATCCCCTCGGGGTCAGTGGAGGCTACTGAAGAACTGAAGAGACGAGATAAAGCATCAGGCTTGGTGTTCTTAGAGCCCGGACGATAAGAAATCACGAACTCGAAACGAGCGAAAAACAGCGCCCAACGCGCCTGACGCGCATTAAGTCGTTTGGCAGAACGGATGTACTCAAGGTTCCTATGGTCAGTCCAAACGACAAAAGGAACGGTCGCCCCCTCCAACCACTGTCGCCATTCGCCTAGGGCTAACCGGATGGCGAGCAGTTCGCGGTTTCCCACATCATAGTTACGTTCCGACGGGGACAGGCGATGAGAAAAATACGCGCATGGGTGGACCTTGTCGTCAGAGAGGGAGCGCTGAGAAAGAATGCTCCCACGCCCACCTCTGACGCGTCAACCTCGACAACGAACTGTCTAGAGACGTCAGGTGTAACAAGGATAGGAGCGGATGTAAAACGATTCTTGAGGAGATCAAAAGCTCCCTGGGCGGAAACGGACCACTTAAAGCACGTCTTGACAGAAGTAAGGGCTGTGAGAGGAGCTGCCACCTGACCGAAATTACGGATGAAACGACGATAGAAGTTCGCGAAGCCGAGAAAGCGCTGCAGCTCGACGCGTGACTTAGGGGCGGGCCAATCAATGACAGCTTGGACCTTAGCGGGATCCATCTTAATGCCTTCAGCGGAAATAACAGAACCGAGAAATGTGACGGAGGAGGCATGAAAAGTGCACTTCTCAGCCTTCACAAAAAGACAATTCTCTAAAAGGCGCTGGAGGACACGTCGAACGTGCTGAAGATGAATCTGGAGTGACGGTGAAAAAATCAGGATATCGTCAAGGTAAACGAAAACAAAGATGTTCAGCATGTCTCTCAGGACATCATTGACTAATGCCTGAAAGACAGCTGGAGCGTTAGCGAGGCCGAAAGGAAGAACCCGGTATTCAAAGTGCCCTAACGGAGTGTTAAACGCCGTCTTCCACTCGTCCCCCTCCCTGATGCGCACGAGATGGTAAGCGTTACGAAGGTCCAACTTAGTGAAAAACCTGGCTCCCTGCAGGATCTCGAAGGCTGAAGACATAAGAGGAAGCGGATAACGATTCTTAACTGTTATGTCATTCAGCCCTCGATAATCTATGCAGGGGCGCAGAGACCCGTCCTTCTTCTTGACAAAAAAAAACCCCGCTCCGGCGGGAGAGGAGGAGGGGACTATGGTACCGGCGTCAAGAGCTACAGACAAATAATCCTCGAGAGCCTTACGTTCGGGAGCCGACAGAGAGTATAGTCTACCCCGGGGGGGAGTGGTTCCCGGAAGGAGATCAATACTACAATCATACGACCGGTGTGGAGGAAGAGAGGTGGCCCTGGACCGACTGAACACCGTGCGCAGATCGTGATATTCCTCCGGCACCCCTGTCAAATCACCAGGCTCCTCCTGTGAAGAAGAGACAGAGGAAACAGGAGGGATAGCAGACATTAAACATTTCACATGACAAGAGACGTTCCAGGAGAGGATAGAATTACTAGACCAATTAATGGAAGGATTATGACAAACTAGCCAGGGATGGCCCAAAACAACAGGTGTAAAAGGTGAACGAAAAATCAAAAAAGAAATGGTTTCGCTATGATTACCAGAAACAGTGAGGGTTAAAGGTAGCGTCTCACGCTGAATCCTGGGGAGAGGACTACCATCCAGGGCGAACAAGGCCGTGGACTCCCTTAACTGTCTGAGAGGAATGTCATGTTCCCGAGCCCAGGTCTCGTCCATAAAACAGCCCTCCGCCCCAGAGTCTATTAAGGCACTGCAGGAAGCTGACGAACCGGTCCAGCGTAGATGGACCGACAAGGTAGTGCAGGATCTTGAAGGAGAGACAGGAGTAGTAGCGCTCACCAGTAGCCCTCCGCTTACTGATGAGCTCTGGCTTTTACTGGACATGAAGTGACAAAATGACCAGCAGAACCGCAATAGAGACAGAGGCGGTTGGTTATTCTCCGTTCCCTCTCCTTAGTCGAGATGCGGATACCTCCCAGCTGCATAGGCTCAGCTCCCGAGCCGGCAGAGGAAGATGGTAGTGATGCGGAGAGGGGGGCAACGGAGAACGCGAGCTCCTTTCCACGAGCTCGGTGACGAAGATCAACCCGTCGCTCAATGCGAATAGCGAGTTCAATCAAGGAATCCACGCTGGAAGGAACCTCCCGGGAGAGAATCTCATCCTTTACCTCTGCGCGGAGACCCTCCAGAAGACGAGCGAGCAACGCCGGCTCGTTCCAGCCACTGGAGGCAGCAAGAGTGCGAAACTCAATAGAGTAGTCTGTTATGGATCGATTGCCTTGACATAGGGAAGCCAGGGCCCTGGAAGCCTCCTCCCCAAAAACAGATCGATCAAAAACCCGTATCATCTCCTCCTTAAAGTCCTGATACTGGTTAGTACACTCAGCCCTTGCCTCCCAGATTGCCGTGCCCCACTCACGAGCCCGTCCAGTAAGGAGAGATATGACGTAGGCGACACGAGCAGTGCTCCTGGCGTAAGTGTTGGGCTGGAGAGAAAACACAATATCACACTGGGTGAGGAACGAGCGGCATTCAGTGGGCTCCCCAGAGTAACACGGCGGGTTATTGATTCTGGGCTCCGGAGATTCAAAAGCCCTGGAAGTGGCCGGTGGATCGAGGCGGAGATGGTGAACCTGTTCTGTGAGGTTGGAGACTTGGGTGGCCAGGGTCTCAACGGCATGTCGAGCAGCAGACAATTCCTGCTCGTGTCTGCCTAGCATCGCTCCCTGGATCTCGACGGCTGAGTGGAGAGGATCCGAAGTCGCTGGGTCCATTCTTGGTCGGATTCTTCTGTTACGGTGCGTGAATGAGGACCCAAAAGCGATTTAACTTAAACAGAGCTTCTTTAATAACCAAACATAGGTAGGCTCAGATAGACCGGCAGATTCCGACAGGACAGGACAAGGTTACAGCAAACATGACGATAGTCTGGCTCAGGCATGAAACACAACAAACAAGAATCCGACAAGGACAGGAACAAAAACAGAGAGAGATATAGGGGACTAATCAGAGGGAAAAAGGGAACAGGTGGGAAACGGGGTGACGAGGTAGTCAGGAGGAGACAAGGAACAGCTGGGGGAAAGCGGGGGAGAAAAGGTAACCTAATACGACCAGCAGAGGGAGACAGGGTGAAAGGAAAGGACAGAAAGACACAACATGACAATACATGACACACTTCATAACATTCTGGAGTATATGTGAATTGCCATCATACAAACTGAGGCAGCAGACTTTGTGAAAATTAATAATTGTGTCTGTCACGCCCTGGCCATAGAGAGGCTTTTATTCTCTATTTTGGTTAGGCCAGGGTGTGACTAGGGTGGGCATTCTATGTTCATTTTCTATGTTTTGGATTTCTGTGTTGTTTGGCCGGGTGTGGTTCTCAATCAGAGGCAGCTGTCTATCGTTGTCTCTGATTGAGAACCATACTTAGGTAGCCTTTTCCCACCTGTGTGGTGTGGGTAGTGTGTTTAGTGTGTTTCGCATCTGACGGAGCTGTTTCAGTTGTGCTTTTGTTGCTTGTTGTATAGTGTTCAGCTTTACCATTAAAATGACGAACACGTACCACGCTGCACCTTGGTCCTCACCTTCTTCCACCAACGGCCGTTACACTGTCATTCCCAAAACTTTTGGCCACGACTGTAATTGTAAACAAACACAGTTAAGTTTCAAAACATGGTTAAAACTGTATTTGATAAGATGTACGGTTAGTCCTTGCATCCATAGCTCTGTCTTACATAAAACAAGTGGAGGGGTGGCCGATTTGTTAAAATCCCGGATTACACCTTTAAGGATTGTACATTGACATTTGGGATTATAACACTGCAAAATTTTGTTTGGCAAATCCAACCAACCATTGCGTTCACCTTTTCAGTTGCCAATGAGACAATAATAGTTCTAAATCCATATCATCATTCACCGAGTCTCCCAGTCTCACCTTGTCTTGTGCTGGTCTACAGTGCAGAGGTGGGTGATCCAGGGGGAGAGGGGGACTGGTTGTCTCTTGTGTGTAGGGAGGGGCTGCCGTTGGGGGTGGTGAGTGGTTTAATTAGAGCGAGTGCCTGGTCTCCGCCTGGTCCCTCGTCCACATTACAACATGCTGCCAGGGGTTAACTGGACTGATAAATGGGCCCTGACACACGCACACACGCACGCACGCACGCACGCACACACACACACACACACACACACACACACACACACACACACACACACACACACACACACACACACACACACACACAGAATGCATCTATTTAGTCAAACGACCCTCACACTCTCACTCATGCATCCATACACTGCAGTCAGACGTGTACACACATACACACACACTTTTACCTGGTCCTCTGTGGTCAGCCTGTAAGACGGTAGTTGAAAGATGCCCAAACGAGCGCTCGTTAAGTCCCTGATTGGGTAGCAGCCTTAATGACCCCGGCCCAGCGCCGTGACCTCTGGTGACTGGGCGTAAAAGTGGAACTACCGTCTCCATTAGGTTTGAGTGTCTGCATCTGTCTAGGATAACTCTCTCACCTCATCTCTCTCCTACCAATCAGACTTCATGTTCTTTTCCGTTGACAGTACAGTATTCAGATGTTAATACTTTTAGGAACCTTTGTCTTGCTTACATTATAATATATTGGAATACATTTTTAGCGTAAATCATGAAATGAAAACAGAACGATCCCTTGCTCTGGTTGCGAGAATTTGTGTGTGAGTGAATGTGTGTGTGTGCATACGTGTGTGTGTTACAGTGACGTGCCACTAGCGTGTGTTTCTTCATAAATCATGTGTCTTAATCAAAGGAGGCCTGGGCCATTAATAACAATGTGGTTGGCCTGACGACAGAGCACAATGTAGCATAATGTAACTATTTATTCCATAATGCTGCATTGTCACCGCAGCCACCAGGAAGGGGACAGAGGGAGGAGGGGAGGGGAGGATTAGGGGGAAAGGGAGAGGGAAAGGGGAGGGGAGGGGTGGAGGGGGGAAAGGGGAGAGAAAGGAAAGAGCGACGGGAGAGGGAGACGGGAGGGGAGGAGAAGAGGGGCGATAAAGGGGGTTGAAAGATAAGTTAGGGTTATGATGGGGAGAGATGGAGGATAGATGGAGGAAAAGTGAGAGAGAGGGATGAAGAACAAGTGGGAGAAAAATCTAACAAGGTTGGGGTTTGAGGTGTGGGATGAGAGCACAAGGTTGGGGTTTGAGGTGTGGGATGAGAGCACAAGGTTGGGGTTTGAGGTGTGGGATGAGAACACAAGGTTGGGGTTTGAGGTGTGGGATGAGAGCACAAGGTTGGGGTTTGAGGTGTGGGATGAGAGCACAAGGTTGGGGTTTGAGGTGTGGGATGAGAACACAAGGTTGGGGTTTGAGGTGTGGGATGAGAGCACAAGGTTGGGGTTTGAGGTGTGGGATGAGAGTACAAGGTTGGGGTTTGAGGTGTGGGATGAGAGCACAAGGCTGGGGTTTGAGGTGAGGGATGAGAGCACAAGGTTGGGGTTTGAGGTGAGGGATGAGAGCACAAGGTTTGGGTTTGAGGTGTGGGATGAGAACACAATGTTGGGTTTGAGGTGAGGGATGAGAGCACAAGGTTGGGGTTTGAGGTGTGGGATGAGAACACAAGGTTGGGGTTTGAGGTGAGGGATGAGAGGACAAGGTTTGGGTTTGAGGTGTGGGATGAGAACACAATGTTGGGTTTGAGGTGAGGGATGAGAGCACAAGGTTGGGGTTTGAGGTGTGGGATGAGAACACAAGGTTGGGGTTTGAGGTGAGGGATGAGAGCACAGGGTTGGGGTTTGAGGTGTGGGATGAGAACACAAGGTTGGGGTTTGAGGTGTGGGATGAGAGCACAAGGCTGGGGTTTGAGGTGAGGGATGAGAACACAAGGTTGGGGTTTGAGGTGTGGGATGAGAACACAAGGTTGGGGTTTGAGGTGAGGGATGAGAGCACAAGGTTTGGGTTTGAGGTGTGGGATGAGAACACAAGGTTGGGGTTTGAGGTGAGGGATGAGAGCACAAGGTTTGGGTTTGAGGTGTGGGATGAGAACACAATGTTGGGTTTGAGGTGAGGGATGAGAGCACAAGGTTGGGGTTTGAGGTGTGGGATGAGAACACAAGGTTGGGGTTTGAGGTGAGGGATGAGAGGACAAGGTTTGGGTTTGAGGTGTGGGATGAGAACACAATGTTGTGTTTGAGGTGAGGGATGAGAGCACAAGGTTGGGGTTTGAGGTGTGGGATGAGAACACAAGGTTGGGGTTTGAGGTGAGGGATGAGAGCACAGGGTTGGGGTTTGAGGTGTGGGATGAGAACACAAGGTTGGGGTTTGAGGTGTGGGATGAGAACACAAGGTTGGGGTTTGAGGTGAGGGATGAGAGCACAAGGTTGGGGTTTGAGGTGAGGGATGAGAGAAAGAAGAAGGAGGGAAGGGTCAGAGAGCGACATAAGGAGAGTGAACAGGACAGAGAGGTGGCAGGGGGAGGAGGGAGGCAAAAGGGGGGAGTACAGAGTTTTAATTAGCTATTGAAGTTTCATGTTGGGCGAGGAGCGGGACAGGGCGGGAGATACATCTTCTATTGACAGCTGCAGCCTTTCAGCTTGTCACCAGGCCTGACAGAACTGCAATTCTAGGATTTCTAATTCCTCAGTTAGCTCCGGTCCCAACCTGCCCTGGTACCGCTGGACCACCTCCTGAACAGAAACACATAGTAACACAACGCCGGCTCGGCCTGGACAGAGAGGAGAGGTGTAGTGAAGCTAGAGGTGACACAGGACAAATAGGCATTAAATAGAGATTCAGCAGCCACAGTTAGTGACTGTTATAGCAGTGTTATAGCAGTGTTATAGCAGTGTTATAGCAGCGTTATAGCAGCGGTATAGCAGTGGTATAGCAGTGTTATAGCAGCGTTATAGCAGCGTTATAGCAGCGTTATAGCAGCATTATAGCAGTGTTATAGCAGTGTTATAGCAGCGTTATAGAAGCGTTATAGCAGCATTATAGCAGTGTTATAGCAATGTTATAGCAGCGTTATAGCAGCGTTATAGAAGCGTTATAGCAGCGTTATAGCAGCGTTATAGCAGTGCCCTGTACTAGTCTTACCATGATAACATCTCCATCACTACCATTGTGTCATATTTGCAGGTTGAATTCACGTTGGTTGACAATTCAATCAAATATCAACCAAATGTGGATGTTGGTCGGATGTCTTTGCCCCATTTGTTACTTACAGCCATTAACATATCATTGCTTTTCCAGTCTCCTTTAGTTAGATGACCCTGTTGATTAAACCTACCTGCTGTATCAGGGGGGACGGGCCGCTCAGTTAAACCAATTGGACTCCAGGTCTGAGAAAGATGAGCTCATTGACCTTTCACCTTTTAAACAGGTCATCTTCTACAGGGAAGGAGGAAGGGTAGGGAGGGAGAGAGGAAGGGAGGGAGGGCAGAGGAATGACAGATATGTAAAGATTCACGAGGAGGACACACACACATAGTCAGATGGACAGCCTGTCTGAAGGGTTAATTAGGCATGGAGATGATTGGATCAGGAGCTGAGACACACTGTGACATCATCTATCATTGACCTCCAGTAACAGACACTACATAAACATTACTCACACTGGTATCGTCAGCCATTTTCCTCAGAATACACTTTAAGCAGTAGAGACCAAATGGGTTCAAGAGCATGTAGATGATAGACTCTACATCACATCATATCAGTTCTATATAATACATGTCTCTATCCTGATCAGGGGCAAGGTCTCCTGATAACAGAATAGCGAAGTCGCTGTGACCCAATCTTGTCACAGCTAAGGTAATGTTACCCTCATCGATCAATTCCAAGCCATCACAAAAAGCACCAAAGCCTTGATTTACCCATTCGACAATTTCATAGAATCGATAAAACTTCACTGGTCAACTATTGATAAACCAATTGATTAAGTGATTGATTTTCACATTTTACCCCTGCGATTCTCTACCCATTTTGAGATGGATTGAATATCAGGTGACATTTTCTGGAAATGACAAAGTTAACACTAGCCAATGATTGCTTTGCTTTCGCCAATGAACAATATTTATCACTTTGAAGGACTCTTTCATCTACACCAGTAACCAATGTTCCCTCTAAATTGCGCACCTCCTCCAGGACTGTCACGCAAAATAAATGCCAGGCTGTGCAGAGACGCAAGATATTGAACTTCACTGATCAATGTTCTGTGATTGAATCAACATGATATCAGTCCCTTTTCAATGCAACAAAACAAAACATGATTTTGTTGTAGGCAGAGTCAGAGCGCAACCGAGTAGAATTCTATTGGCAAGGGTAACTAATGAGTGGACTTTTAATCAAGGGAGAGAGAATGCGCTTTTCATATCAGTTCAGACCAGTGCACAGAGCCGCGCATGTGCACATTTGTTGATATTCTTTGCTATTTAACAAGTTATTAGCTCAGTTATAGATAAGTATAGGTCAGAAATGTGGAGTTCCTGCTCCCTACAAGAGCACAAAACCTGTAGGTTTCATTTTAAGCTGTCTTTGAAAAGCCAGTCAGGTAAAACGTTCATGTCTTAGTTAAAGGGGCAGTGTGGTATTTTGAGACAATAGGCAGAGGGTTAGTCTACATGTTCTAATTCTCTATATGGTAATAACAATTCATTTTATTTTGTAAAGTGATCTCTTGCATCATACAACACAATGCAATGTAAAGTCACCTATTTGGCCCATGGTGTTACAGACCACGTAAAAAATTATTAATTCATGTCAATCCCTTCAAAATGTTTTTAAAAGTCTCAAGTAATTTAGGCCTGCATTGAACACCACATTACTGTATGTAATTACTGTATGCATACTGTATGCTATATCTATCACGGCCGTCATAATGAGGAGACCAAGGCGCAGCGTGGAAAGCGTACAGAACTTATTTAATGAAAGAACAAACACTGACCAAAACGAACCGTGGCACTATATGGCTAGTGCAGAACAGGCAATTTAACATAGAATATCATCCCACAAAATACCCAAGGAATATGGCTACCTAAATATGGTCCCCAATCAGAGACAACGATAAACAGCTGCCTCTTATTGAGAACCAATCTAGGCAACCATAGACATAAACTCCTAGACATACAAAAAACCCTAGGAAATACAAAACTAAACAAACCACCGTTGTCACACCCTGACCTAACCAAAATAATAAAGAAAACAAAGATAACTAAGGTCAGGGCGTGACAATATCATAGAAATCTAAAGTTATTTCCATGTGAAAATGTTATGGGATTTGCTCCATTGGTTTTGTTGGTAGGCCTACATTATGCTCCAATCCCCAGAATAGCCTATTGGCTACTGTCTAAAACTGTAAGGGTACAACCTATTGGCTACTGTCTAAAACTGTAAGGGTACAACCTATTGGCTACTGTCTAAAACTGTAAGGGTACAACCTATTGGCTACTGTCTAAAACTGTAAGGGTACAACCTATTGGCTACTGTCTAAAACTGTAAGGGTACAACCTCATTGTTCACTGTAAAGGCACACACACACACACACACACACACACACACACACACACACACACACACACATACATGCACACACACACACACACACACACACACATACACACACACACACACACACCCTCCATTGTTGAGACATATTTTTATCTCTCCTGTCATCAAGTCATCTGGGGGTCAGCTCTATTGCCTTTGTTGTGGAGGAAGTTTTCAATTTGCTCTTGTCTTTAGAAGGAACGTGTGAACAGAACAATAGACAGAATAGAGAGTCTGGGTGGCACATTGTCCCCTGTGTGTGTGTGTGTGTGTGTGTGTGTGTGTGTGTGTGTGTGTGTGTGTGTGTGTGTGTGTGTGTGTGTGTGTGTGTGTGTGTGTGTGTGTGTTCAGTGTGTGTGTGTTCAGTGTAGCCATCCAGCACCCCAGCTGCCAAGGCTTCCCAGAAATAAGATTTCATCATGACATAGATTCTATGTTTTATTTGATGTCACTGACTCAACAGTAGACTGATACTCTGTCAAACTAATTAGCAGTAATCATTTTCAATCATTGACAAGAGGTTGAGACTTAGGTCTCTCTGTCTCTCTGTCTCTCTCAATTGAAGGGCTTTATTGGCCTGGGAAACATATGTTAACATTGCCAAAGCAAGTGAAATAGACAAGTAACAAAAGGAAAATGAACAAGGGAAATAAACAATGAGAATTTAACAGTGAACATTACACTCCCAAGAGCTTTAAAAGAATAAAGACATTTTAAATGCTATAATATTGGCTACAAAAAAAGGAGCTCTCTAGAACCTAAAAGGGTTCTTCGGCTGTCCCCATAGGAGAACCCTTTGAAGGACCCTTTTGGGTTCCAGGTAGAACCCTTTTTTTTCACAGAGGTTTTTAAGGGTTTTCCTTTGGGGGTTGTAACCCTTTTGGGACCCTTTCTTCTGAGAGTGAATATTCAGTGTTGTAACACTGTGCAAATAGTTGAAAGGGAAAATAAATCAACAGGTTGTGTTTACATGGTGTGTGTTCTTCACATGTTGCCCGTTTCTCGTGGTAACAGGTCACACATCTTGCTGCTGTGATGGAATACTGCTATTTCACCTAATAGATATGGGAGTTTAACAAGATTGGATTTGTTTTCAAATTCTTTGTGGGTCTGTGTAATCTGAGGGAAATGTGTGTCTCTGATGGTCGTACAGTTGGCAGGAGGTTAGGAAGTGCAGTTTGGTTTCCACCTCATTTTGTGGGCAGGGGGCTCATAGCCTGACTTCTCTTGAGAGCCAGGCCCGCCCGATGGCACCCTTTCTCAATCTCAATCTCTTCATTCAAAGACTCAATCATGGACACTCTTACTGACAGTTGTGGCTGCCTTGCACAATTTATTGTTGTCTTTACCTTCTTCCCCTTTATGCTGTTGCCTGTGCCCAATAAAGTTTGTGCCATGTTTTGTGCTGCTACCATGTTATTGTCATGTTGCGTTACTACCATGTTATTGTCATGTTGTGTTGCTACCATGTTATTGTCATGTTGTGCTGCTGCCATGTTGTGTTGCTACCATGTTATTGTCATGTGTTGCTACCATGCTGTGTTGTTATGTGTTGCTGCCATGCTATGTTGTTGTCTTAAGTCTCTCTTTATGTAGTGTTGTGTCTCTCTTTATGTAGTGTTGTGTCTCTCTTTATGTAGTGTTGTGTTGTCTCTCTTTATGTAGTGTTGTGTCTCTCTTTATGTAGTGTTGTGTTGCTGCCATGCTGTGTTGTTGTCTTAAGTCTCTCTTTATGTAGTGTTGTGTTGTCTCTCTTGTCATGATGTGTGTTTTGTCCTATATTTATTTATTTTTTAATCCCAGCCCCAGTCTCAGGTGTCCTTTAGCCTTTTGGTAGGGCATCATTGTAAATAAGAATTTGTTCTTAACTGATTTGCCTAGTTAAATAAAGGTTAAATTAAGGTTAAATAAATAAAACGGTGAGAGAGTATATGTGCCTCTCGAGTGTGTGAGAGAGCGAATGAAACAGAGAACAAGTGGAGGAGATGGCGTTGCCGCGACGGAGATCTTCAAAGAGCTTGATGGTTCTCTCTATCCCTCCTAAGTGGTGAGATAATGCAGCGAGGAGAGGGATGGGGAGATACCAGGGTGAAAGTAATGATGTCTTATTGTGCCTGATAACAAGTGTTTATCTGCTATCAGTGCCGCTGCACACAATGGGGCCCTTGTATGGGGAGCAGTAAAATACAGACTGTTAGCTGGAAGAACCCATTAAATGCCCATAAAGATCACCAGCTGCCCTGATAGGCTGAAATGAGCTTTTGTTACCTGGGAAAAAACCCAGGAGAGACAGGAGCGAGGACGGCAGGAGAAAAGGAAGGAAGGGAAGGAGGGAAGCAGATATGGGAGAGAGGGAGGTAGTGTGGGAGAGTGGGAGGTCATGTGGGAGAGAGGGAGGTAGTATAGGAGAGAGGGAGGTAGTGTGGGAGAGAGGGTGTCAGTGTGGGAGAGAGGGTGTCAGTGTGGGAGAGAGGGAGGTCATGTGGGAGAGAGGGAGGTAGTGTGGGAGAGAGGGATGTAGTGTGGGAGAGAGGGAGGTAGTGTGGGAGAGAGGGAGGTAGTGTGGGAGAGAGGGAGGTAATGTGGGAGAGAGGGAGGTAGTGTGGGAGAGAGGGTGGTCATGTGGGAGATAGGGTGGTCATGTGGGAGAGAGGGAGGTAGTGTGGGAGAGAGGGAGGTAGTGTGGGAAATAGGGTGGTCATGTGGGAGAGAGGGAGGTAGTGTGGGAGAGAGGGAGGTAGTGTGGGAGAGAGGGAGGCAGTGTGGGAGAGAGGGAGGCAGTGTGTGAGATAGGGTGGTCATGTGGGAGAGAGGGAGGTAGTGTGGGAGAGAGGGAGGTAGTGTGGGAGATAGGGTGGTCATGTGGGAGAGAGGGAGGTAGTGTGGGAGAGAGGGAGGTAGTGTGGGAGAGAGGGAGGCAGTGTGGGAGAGAGGGAGGTAGTGTGGGAGATAGTGTGGTCATGTGGGAGAGAGGGAGGTAGTGTGGGAGAGAGGGAGGTAGTGTGGGAGATAGGGTGGTCATGTGGGAGAGAGGGAGGTAGTGTGGGAGAGAGGGAGGTAGTGTGGGAGAGAGGGAGGCAGTGTGGGAGAGAGGGAGGCAGTGTGTGAGAGAGGGAGGTAGTGTGAGAGAGGGAGGTAGTGTGGGAGAGATGGAGGTAGTGTGGGAGAGAGGGAGGCAGTATGGGAGAGATGGAGGTAGTGTGGGAGAGAGAAGGAGGTGTGGAACAGAGAGAGGAAGAGGATAGAGCAGTGTGTCCCAATCAAGGCGTAGATTAGACCCTTTTTGAGAAGGAATCTGAACTTTATAACTGTTTGTTTGTCTGAGGCAAACATCTGCTTTCTCTGAATCGATATGATAGCGAAACAGCTATGTAACGATTGTGGGAAAATGTTATCAACCAGTTCCCTCCCTCAAGTCTTATAGGATTGGGTACTCAGTCCTGCGTTCACCATTTTACTATGAGATTATTCTTCAGGCTATGTATAGTACCCATTATGAGATATTCCAAGCATATCACTGTTATACAAGTCAGTATTCAAAGTCTGTCTATGTCTGAGGATGTCGGGAGATTACGTGAAACCTGGCCACTAGGGGCAACAGTAAACGCTGTAGGTTTCGGTTTTGCGAGGGCGTTGTGGGCGAGGGTGGGCGTAAGCATCTGTCTCTGATTCCAAAGTTTGCAAGTTTGAAAAAAACCCCAGTTTGTTTCTTATATTTTTGTTATAAGCCTATACCAAACCTTAACCCTTACCTTAACCATTCTGAGTTAATGCCTAATCTTAAGAATTCTCAGTTAATGCCTAAACTTAACCCCAACCTTAAAAATTCAGAGTTAATGTCTCACCTTAAACACTTAGAAATTTGACGTTTGGAACCACATCGAAATGTGACTTTGAGAAACACGGATGAGCGTCTAATTCTGACGTGAGACTGTGAGAGCTTATTGGATATTCAACCTTGGTTTCACTGCTGATTTGAAACTATGTGATGTAGCTACCGCGGTGATAATAACCTTCATTTGATGAGCTTGTACAAAAAATTGCTGATGCGACAAGTTTTCCAGTCGGCCCACTAATGGGTTTTTTTCTCGTTGAGATTCATCTATCTATTTGGTCATTTCATTCAAATCCAGTTAAGGCAACCTGTTTTTGTCCAATTTAGTAACAAGCAAACAATCTCCTAATTAGCTCATGCTTTGTGATGACACATCAGGGAATCAGGCCATATCGCCTGTCCTCGTTTAGTGTTTGTGAGGTCACAGATTTAAAAAATGCTGATACACACCTGCTGAAGACCCACCAACACCTTTAACTAAGAAAGAGAAGAGAGGGAGAGAGAGGGAGACAGAGACATTCCCATGTCCAGTGTGCATACCATAAAGCAAAGCTCAATATTAGTTAATAAATTACAGAAGAAAAAAGGGAGAGAGAGAGAGAGCTGGAATAGAAAATAAACTCTAATAAATTACTGTTATCTCCTTAATGAGACGACATTAATTAGGGTCTCAAGGTCTGGCGGAGAGCAGGGTGATTTATTGAGCAGCTCTAACAGTGTGGGAATTAGTCTAATTAGGAAAGAGATGGAGAGCTGATTTTCACTTTATAAAAAGACCATTGTTGAACCCAAAGCATTTATCAGAACCAGGGTTGCCCGGCTGAGACGTGAGTACAGGAAGAACTGGGAGCTCACACACCGTCCAGGTGGTGTACTTGTCTGTGGATCTTTGGCGGCATGTCAATTGAATTTCCTTGAATCCTTGTGTCCTATCCTCACACCCTTCACTTACTTCCAATTGAAAACATCAGAGGATTCAAGGAAAGGAAACCTGAAATGAAGGATCAGACTTAGAGACAGTCGTCATGTTGGCCAGACAACCATAGATGTACATCTACTCTATGTTGGCACCAAAGGTACCAGGGTGACAGTTGTATTATAGCTATCCTACAATAGTACTATAGTTTTACACATAGTTTGTCAGTACAGATGTAGGATCTTCATTTGAGCATTTTCTCACAGCAGGAAAATATAATTATTCTTTGGATTATAATTAATAGACATTTTTTGTAGGGGTTGATACATTTTTTAGTTAGGGCATATCAAGTCTGACATTTTAAAGTGGAAATTATAAACTTTAGAATCCTTTTTAAACCTTGAATACACTTCAAGTTTGCATTTCCTGGAAATGTCCTTCATCAACAGGGTGATCAAATGATGTGTAGCGTTTAGCATTGTGTCTGACCTGCTCTTGGCAGTGATTCCTCTCAGAGTAACCAAAGACTGTGTGTGTGAAGCAACATGTCCTGTATCCAGAATGTTATCAGAGTCTCAAGTTCAGGAGGATACATTTTCTGGAGAAGGAGATGCACATGTTGTTTAGTAGAAATAAGCAACTGTTTCGTAGAAATAAGTGACTGTTTTGTAGAAATAAGCAACTTTTTCATAGAAATAAGTGACTGTTTTGTAGAAATAAGCAACTGTTTTGTAGAAATAACTGTTTTATAGAAATAACTGTTTTATAGAAATAAGAGACTGCCTAAAGTGAGGGTGGCTCTCTATTCATGTATGTGCATTCCAGGAACATTATCAGTCAACAGGTGTGTGTGTGTGTGTGTGTGTGTGTGTGTGTGTGTGTGTGTGTGTGTGTGTGTGTGTGTGTGTGTGTGTGTGTGTGTGTGTGTGTGTGTGTGTGTGTGTGTATGTGTGTGTGTGTGTGTGTGTGTGTGTGTGTGTGTGTGTGTGTGTGTGTGTGTGTGTGTGTGTGTGTGCGTGCTTGACTTTTTTTGACTGATTTTGCTCTTGAATGCACCTCTGCGAGATCAGACATGCAGGTCCTTATCAGCAGGTTGAACAAACCCTGAGGACCAGTAACCCAGAGAGAGTCAATAAACAGCTGACTGACAGGGACAGCAGATCACTGCAGACCTGAGTTCAAACACTACTCAAAATCTTTTCAAATATATATATATATATATATATATATATTTAAATATTTAATTTTTGCATTTTCCAATTAAGAACATTCAAAACAAACGTGAAAAGATGTTAGACAACGATAGGACAAAGTGACAGTAACAGACGAGCGTAACAAAAAAACTATAATAATTATAATTATATATACAAACATACAATAAGAAAAAAATAATAACGAGACATTGGATCACCTGCCGTAGGCTACATATTATACATTACGTGTGAAACATTATGTGAGGATTATATATAGATTCAATCAATGAGATGTGGGGGGAGATTCTCCATATAGTCAATAAAAGGTTGCCAAATTCTGTAAAATGTCTTTAACTTATTCCTCAAGCAGTAAGTGATTTTCTCCAAAGGGATACAACTATTAACTTCCGATAGCCACATTGCAACTGGCAGGGAGGAATCCAATTTCCATTTCAAGGCAATACGTTTCTTGGCAATCGCTAGCAATATTTCTGTTAGCTTTATAGTATGGCTTTGCCTAAGATTGGTGTTAGTAAAGTTACCCAATAGACAGACCTCCGGGTCTAAAGGGAATGCAACCCCGTGAATTGAGGATATGGTATCGCATACCCCCTGACAGAAACCGTGTAGTTTTGAACACTGCCAAGTGGAATGGAGGAATGTTCCTTCATCTGAGCCACTTTTCAAATACTTTTTTTTGTTTTACTGTACCTGGAGTGCCAGGTGATGCAGATGTGCACTTTTGGGACTATTCAATTGGTTTCATTGCACCAGGTAAGCTTAATGAAGCGGAGATAATGTATTGTAAATGATTTTGAATACTAATTGAACCCAGGTCTAGATCACACAGGGAACACATGGCATGAGAACCAACCCCAACCTTTATGGCTCCTGTCATGTAGATCACAGCCCAGAGCCGTGGTAATGATTGAAAAATATGCCTGTAATGACGATAAGCTCTTTAATGTTTCCTAAACTCCGCCGGCACTAACGTTTAAGGCCAGAGATCTAATTAATTAACTGATCAACTTTGACTTTGTAGTGCAATGCGGGCCGCTCTCTCAGAACGACTCAAGCACCTGCCCGTGGGGACTTGCAGGGTGTATGTGTGTGTGTGTGTGTGTGTGTGTGTGTGTGTGTGTGTGTGTGTGCGCGTGTGCGTGTGTGCGCGCATGTGGCGTGTGTGTGGTGTGTGTGTGGTGTGTTCAAGACAAGGGCAGCTCTGCAAGTACTCCTGTCTTTGTGGCAGGCATGCCAGGGTGTGTTTGTGAGTCCATCTAGCCCTACATGGCCAGCAGGACACTCTGGGCTTCTTATTAAAAACTATTCAGACACCCCTGTGCTGTTAGGAGATACATCTAACCAAGAGGGCAGGCTAAATGTACTGAAATAGTCCTATACAGTTTCTAGGGCCTTTATACCTGCTGACAATATTGACAAAACAAACACAGAGCAAATCTTAATTTGAGATTGTGTGCATAACTATTGATTTCGTGTAAATGTAATTTTACGCACACGGATGTCAGGATAGGATTCGGCCCAGTGAGTCTACGACAGCGGCCGAGACAGAATTCCATCGGATGCAACAGCAGCAGGAAGGGTTTTGCTACTGAGGGACGAGCGGTGATGATGTGAATGTTTGTTCTCCTGTGTTGTTTGAAGGTGGATGGGTGGTGGGTGCGCGGTAGGGTGCGTGCCACCGTAGAAGCCGCACGTTGCTAAGTGTTCAAACCTAGGGACCTGACATCGGGGCAGCGGTGCCATTTCGATCATTGATTTAATTTAATTTGTGCACCTCAGACACCGGGTGCGGATGACGGATTTACCCACGGCCGGGCTATTTAAATTACTTTTAAATCATAAAAGCAAAGAAACGAGGCGCGAGGGGAAGAGGTTGGGAGGAATAGGCAGAAAGCACTCGCGTGGCGGCGGCTGATTTCCCTGGAGCAAATTAGCTCTATATCAGACCTGGCGACAGGCGGTATTCTGGGTGATAGGGAGCAGAGAGGGGGTGGAGGGGTTGGTGAGGGAGGAGGGCGGCAGCCCCCGGCGTGTCACTGCTTCAATCTTCTAGGGGTCAGACGCAACAACAATAACCACATGCACCACCTCGCTGTGAGCGACGGTCTACAGCGGGGATAGGTGACAATTTAAGCGTTTTATGCATCTTCCTAGGCCTGATTTCAATTTCTTGAGATATAATTTAGAGCCTTTCGGATTAGGCCGCGTGTCCCTTGGATTTTATGGGCCTCGTCCACTACTCTTCCAATTCGTGGGGCTCATTCACTATTTGATTATTCAACTGTGCTTCAAGTGCTATTGCCTACATCTGAGTACTTATACTAATATTTTATCATATTGGAATATTCATTATAAGTCTTTGACAGTTATTATAAAAATACAAAAATCCCTCTAGGATTTATTTTCTATTGTCAACCTTTTCACAATTAGGCTAAATAAATCACAAAAAGTGATTTGTGGATGATGTTTTGTATCCTTGAAATATTCCTGGATAAAATTGTTCCGATAATTTTAAAGTAAATGATCTAATCAAAATAATGTATGCCTGTTTTCACAACATAACTAAAGTCTGGTTTTATTAAAATCTACCAGTTTGTTAAAAACATATATTGCAAGAATAAATGCACAGGATAATAGTAAAAAAAAGATTTAGCAAATATTACTGCTTTCGAAAAGAGTTTGAAAATATGACGTTATTGTTAAATAACGAATCTGAAATGACTTTCATTATATTATTAATTCATGTTTATTAAAATGCAAATCGAACATGTGTTGTGTATAGGTTACCATGGCATTTTTAGGCCTAAACTTTAAACTATGTTTTTCAAAGATTGTTGCTGAGTGGAGCATCATGGGTAAATACATATGAGTTGATCAAATAATGTATCATGTTCAGTAACCTATTGGCCATTGTGATACAACTATGAGCAAGTGGGCTTTATATGTTTACTTCATAAAAATGTCAAAATAACTATCACTTAGGACCTTATAACAGTTGCTAGTGATTATTGGACTCGTGGTAGATTTGGTCTGGGGGTAGTAATTACAATAGTATCACAGGAGTTAATGCCATGACGACTACGTATTCTGCGTCACCTGCTTGACCTGTTAGAAACGGGATATTTGTTATTTTTTTGAAGCGCTTACGGCCCAACAATGTTCACCTGACCTGAGGTGAGGACCACCTACAGTAGGACAATGTCTGCTTTCGTTCACACACCTGCGCGCATTCCTCCTCAGGGGTCAGTCAGATCATGCAGATTGCGGTTGTTAAAGGTGGGAGACAACAGGGAGATTCCCCATAGTTCACTGACCGGAGCCGGGAGGCAGGACGCAGTGTTGTTGCACCACATACAAACATGTAGAGAGTAAAGCAATTCTGCTTCTCATTGCTGCATATATCTTAAAACCTTATGACACATACCAATATAAGGATGTGGCTTGCACCTGTGACTGAATGATATCTTCCTTGTCTAAAACTTTCCTTCCTCTCGTCTAAAACTAACGGTGCTGATTTAAAACGAGTTGTAAAGCCTAACTAGGAATATGACAGACTAATAACTGACAAATTATTATTTTAATCATGTTGTTTTTCTGATTTCCTTAATTTATTATGTTTTTACATGATTAACGATATGCTGTGGGCCTATGTAAATAGGCCTAATTACGTAGATGAAAAGAAATGAGTCTTGGACATGGAAGATAAGACACCTGGAGTGTGACCTAGCTATTCTATGCTAAATCAACTTTATTAATGGACTATTTTTTTTCTCTTCCGCTGATGTATAATTCTAACTCATAAAGATGAATTACATTAGCATTTCAACCTGGAGAAACCCATGGGTTTTAAAATAAGCAAATCGTTAATATTGTGCTAATTGAAATATAAATCTCTTGCCAATATTTCCTCTGAATAGACACGCAGAACAGATAATGATAGCACGATGTATTTGATTTAGGCTGTAAATAGATGTCCAAAATATGGCTTGAGATCCAAATGTGCAAAAACTACAAATCTGTAACATACTTTTATTATTTTCATCATCACTGTTATTATTATAATCACAATGTGGTAAGTTATGTTTAAATAATCATCACCATTATTATAAATATTGTATCAATTTGTACTAATAGCTATGTAATAACTATAACTACAGTATTTGTTCTATTATAGCCTAGACCACTTGTATCTTGTTACCTGATACCTGATACAGTAGAAAAGGCTAATATTGCTACCAGTTCTCACAGTCTCACGTCACAATTAAACACAGCAGAAAGTGTTGCTGACAGACAGATGGAAAGAGGTTGGACATTTCTCACGCAGGAGACGTGTGAGGCGCGTTCAGAGGTTTCTTGAGTCGCGTGGAAATGAGAGAGTAATTAGTTAATTAGAAAACGGTCGACTAAACTCACCCCTCGAGTACCTGCATTAGCCAATCACAGCTCAGACAGCCACAGGGGTGGGGGAGACGGCGTCTGAAGGAGTGAAACACTTGCTTTAGTTGGTTAAGTTGCTATTAAACACCAAGACCTGGCTGTTAGTCATCACATGTGATGTGAATACGCGGATAGAGGACTACAGAAACCAAATGGACACTCGGAAAGCATTGCAATTTAATATTTTGTTGTATCATTTTATTTGCTAATAATTTAAGCTCTTCAGGGTTCTTCAGAGAATATTTTACCAGAACTGTTACAGGTAGGTGATAGCGAGGGGGTGAGCAAAACTAAGGAGCCTGCTATCGAAACGCATACTAAAAGTACATCTCATATATTTATCATTGCTCTGACTTATTTTGGTTACGAGAGGGTTGCACTGGCATCCTCAAAGTGAATTTTATAAAAAACTGAAACATTTAAACAGAAGATTGGAGTTGGAGCTGTGCTCTGACGCACAGAACAAGTGTACATTGGCAGGTCTGACCTTTGAGCAGCTCGCGGCAGTTTTCCTGATGAGAGTCGGTATGGAGAAATCGAATAATTTTCGAATCGATGCTCTGCTGGCCGACGAGACTCACCGGGCGAACCGAGACCTCTCTCCAGGTCTGAGCAGTGACAGCCCTGCGGGCAGCCCTGTGTCCTGTCGGCGAGCGGACACCCCGTCCCCGCGCAGGACGCCCATCCATCTTCAAACCGGGATAATCCCCAAGCCGGGACTGCTGAACCTCCCTCACACGGGACTCGCCTCGCTACCCCAAATGTACACTGCCCCTATGTACCCAATGTCGGCTTTGGGTGGACATCACCCTGCCTTCGCCTACTCCGGCTTCACACACCTTACCCAGTCGTACCCAGACCACCTGAAGGCGGCTGCCATGGCAGGGTCTCTCCCCCTGGAACACTGGATCCGTGCTGGAATGATGATACCACGTCTTCCAGACTACAGTTGTAAGTATAGTACACATGTGGGCTAGGCAGCACACTCAATAGGCTATATATACTCTTGTCACAAATATATCAACAAACGAAACATATTTTTAAAAGAGAGGCATTATGCGCTAGGCCCATGGGGTTTCTTTTAAAATCGGGGATGTAAATGGAGTTGTCCATTGGTCTGTTGGTGATGTGTTTTTGTGCTTGCTCAGAACACATAGGCAATATAATTAATATAGCCAAGCAGACACAAAGCTAAGCGTAATTGCTGTAATCAATCATGTTTTTCAAATAGGTGTGGCGGGTATCAAGCAGAAATGAACTTACGCCCAGATACCGGAGGTTTATTGGTAGGGAAGGGATCGTTTGATCACTTAACAACCACTTCCAAAGCATTGAACCCAACCGCCTAGAGGTGTCGTAAAATCACTTATTGTTCCTCATTGCATGTAATCCAAAGGTGAGGGAAAGCAAATACAGGTACACACACACACACACACACACACACACACACACACACACACACACACACACACACACACACACACACACACACACACACACACACACACACACGCAAATGTTGTAAACATAATCAAATATATGTTCTAAGATTAGGCTAAATGTTGCAATTAACTTTAGCTAGGTGTGCAAAACTTAAACGTATTTGATACCAGTATTGATAACAAAACTCAACATATTATAACATATCCCATAACACATTTTACAAAAAAGTAGAAAATTATAATAATCTGAGGAATAACACCAACAACAACAATAATAACAATAATCATACATTTCAATTAGTAAATAATGAATACATCTAATACGTAGGTTATTGGTTAATAATACGTGTTATTATATATGTATTATAATAATATTGTGTTACTAATTGTATTCATATTATTTCTAACTATTGCTAACATTTTTACCAATTAGGCAAGATCTGTTTCAAAACATTTTTATTTCAATATAAGAGCAAGAACAATAGGGCTACATACAAGGTATTATTATAGAATTGTAATATTTTCATGTGTATTATATCATGCTATATATTAATTACATGCTTATATTAATCCACCTTTATTGCAATATTTAAACACATATTTTTAACTGCTTTCTGAACATATAATATTGCACATTCAATCTTAATGGTAGAACGGTTTTGTTCTTTGTTCAGTCATTAATACACAACGTCTGAAAAATATAGGCTATTTAAGTATCATGTAGAGGTATAGGCCTAAATATTGTTTAAGTGTAGTCTCATGAAAAGTCTTCGATCGATTTACTGCTAACTATAATATCATGTTTTTATTTTTGGCCTTTTCATTTCGCTATAAACGTCAACTCGATGAACATTGTCTTTGTACTGAGGAGCAAACTATAAACAAACACCTAAAACATTCTGCTAGTTCACCAATAAAATCACTAAAGCTTCATCGAATTTTCATTAAGTTAATGGTGCTCGCGCTTTTTATGGTTCTAGCGCCCAGCTTCTGCCGTGTCCTCTCGTCAACAATAAACTGGAGTAAAGCTATTATAGTTAATGATGGCGAGAGAGTGCGGGCATGTGTGTGTGTGTTCTTCCCTCAACATTATATTGGACTTCCTATGTCCTTGGTATTGCAGAAATAAGACCATTGAACAGTCTGAGATTAAATCTACTCACATGCATTGTCCAATAGCTTGAATTGACCAGAACACAGGTTTAGTAGCCTACACATCTCATTACATTTGGGAAGAACATAGTTGGGGAGAATTAAGCTATTGATTAGGCCAGAGTCATTGTAACTTTCTACCCAATTTTTCACTAAAAATGATCCACAATGAAGAATATTGTACTGTACTAAGGTCTCCCCCACCCCCCCCCCCCCCCCCCTCTCCCTCTCCCCCTCTCAGCACCCCAGGCAGGACTCCTGGGGAAGTGTCGTAGGCCCCGGACGGCTTTCACCAGTCAGCAGCTCCTTGAGCTGGAGAACCAATTTAAACTCAACAAGTACCTGTCCAGACCCAAACGCTTTGAGGTGGCCACCTCTCTCATGCTGACTGAAACACAGGTGAGGGAGAAAAGGTGTCATTCTGTGTGTGTCTGTGTGCGTGTATATATGTGTCTGTGTGTTGATTCCCACCTGGCAGGCTATTCCAGCGCTGGCCTGTTATCCTATGTTCCTCTGGGAAGAACCTGTACAAATGATCTGCCTCATCTAGTCCCAAATACCACCCCTAACGAAGCAGTTGACATGTTGATTTAAAAGATCAACTCCTCTGTGTTCGAACATATTCAGCACATTTTGGAATGACTTCTTCAGATAAATCTTTCTGCAAGTGAGTAACAGTTGTTGTTGACATTTCAGCCCGGTTTAGTAGACAGAAAATGGCATCCCAGATGTACTAAACTGAGTGTGGGGATAGAGAGATAGAGACTGCAGGTGAGAGACCTCCTGCATTAGTGTGTGGCTGACAGGCCTGCGTTCTGTCTCTCCTCAGGTGAAGATCTGGTTCCAGAACCGCCGGATGAAGTGGAAGCGCAGCCGCAAGGCCAAGGAGCAGGCATCTGCATCTGCCCAGTCTGAGGCGGAGCGACTGCGCACCGGGGGAAAACAGACCAATGGCAAACCAGCTGAGAATAAACAAGCTTTCACTCAGGATGACGAGGGAGAGCTAGACCTAGAAGAAGCAGAGGAGGAAGAGGAGGAAGAGGAGGAGACGCCACACGAGTTTGATGTTACCATGGGTGGCGCGGTGGGGTTGCAGCGTTCAGCAGACTTTCTGAAGCTCACAGCGGAGCTTGGTTACAACCCCCACAGTCCCTTCTCTGAGGACGACTTAGTGGGGGTGACAGGGGGGGACAGGAAGATAGGCGCAGGGTTGTGAAAAGACACACCCAGAAAGGAAAACGCCAGAGACACTGCTGCTTGACACTGGCTCTGGGAAAGTGGGGGTCTATAGTGTAAAAAGAGAAAAAAATGATGTGCCATTTCAAAAGCCTATGACAGTGTTTTTTGTGTACATAATGCTCAACGCAATGTAATGTTTCTGTGACCCTGATGGAGTTGTTTAAGGCAGGGGTTTCCAAACTGTGGGTCGCCCCCCACCCCCAAAAAAATGTTTTAAAGGAACTCAATCCGGCTTTAAACTTATTCTTGAAAGTTGTACTAGTAGAATGCACACTGTGTCATTTCTATATTGGGTATTGCATCATCAGTTCCTCTTGTCCTGTCAGTCATTACATACCTTAGAGAGCTATTTATAACTTGTTAGAAATGTCCAGATCCACTAGCCCATGTCTGCTAATGTTTTTATTTATTTTGTTTTTCAGCTCATAGATGTTGGAGTCATGTTTTTGTCACTCAAATATCACATGAATACACATTAGGCATGGCAAAATGTACAGAATTGCAGGAAATAAGCTTTAAACCTGCAAAATTCTCTCCACCAACAAGAAGGGTGTGAACAGTCTGTCACGAACAGTGCTTGTGCCCATAGAAATAGACATGCCTCGCCCGCAGGGGGGTGTGGGATGTTCCCCAATGCTGGAAGGGGTGTTCCCCAATGCTGGTACCCCTGGTTTAAGGTATAGGTGTTCTTTAGGTTGGACTCGCATCTCTAAGGATGAGGGAATATAAAGCATTTTATATTCATCATCACATCAAGTAAGGCTGAATAAGACACTGAACCCTGTCTCTCTCTGCTGTATTTTTTCATGGCATGCAACTCCAAAAAAATGTTTTTACACAGGACATTCATCGGCTGTAAGACTCCTGTGTTTTTCATCCAATTGGACTGAGAAGTACTGTAGCAGCAGTGAAGCAGTGAACACCACTGACCTCTATTACCTTGTCGTCCATCTCAGCTAAACTCCGCCCCCTGACAGGCTGACTGACAGATGTGGCTCCTCCCACCAGCAGTGCTAAAGGATGTGATACAACCAAGTTACGTTCAGAACCGTTGGACTGTTGCAAACTGCAACTTACACTGGCAGGAGTGAACAAACCCTGAGCAGTTTGCATTAGCTGAAAACGAAGGGGAAAGTGTTGCAAAGTGTTGCAGAATGTTGCGTGATGTTGTGAATGTGCCCCCATGAATGTCAGACATCTTGGATTTACAGACTTTCCATGATGTCTCATATACTCTATCTTGTGTGTGCAATTGAACATTGTTGTCATGTAAATTCAGATTTCTGTTGTTATTGTTGTTTGTTTGTTTATTGTTGTTATTTAACCACATTTAAATGTATCTAAATTATTTGAATTGACAGGTAAATGACAGGGAAAAAGTTAATGTGTTTATCTGAAACTGGTCTGTGTTGATGTCAACTGCGTGAAATAAAAAAACAGAAATGAAAATTGTTCAAATAACTTGAGAAATGTAGGATTTATGCAAAGTTAACTCATTAAAATGAGGGATTGATTTGTGGAGAACATTTAGAACGTGTATAAGTCATCTAAAGTATTTAAAAGTGGGTTTAGTGGAGATCAATGAGAGGGAGTTACACAAACACATTGAGCAGGCAAAGCTGAGCATTTCTTTAAGAAAGTTATTAGTGTGTGGAGCCTTCATAATGACCTTGTGAGTCTTCTGCAACCACACAGGGATGGTAACAATAGGGTAGAGAGGTCCAACTATAAATCCAGCTAAAACAGACATATTGGCCAAATTTCTATTTCCAATCCCACTTAATGGAAATCTCTCAAATGGACACACTTTTTTTTCTGTATCACACGTCCTTCCCTTGTTTCCTGTCTATTTCAGCCACCTTGTTGTCACAGATAACAGATGGCAAGATGGCCAAGAGAAAGGAAGATAATCCAACACTGCATATTAAACCAGCAGAGCCCCTTAATTTACAACCCTGGGGCTTTCAAATATGAATTACTCAGGCGGGTTTTACTGATAGTGAAATAATTAAGTTAATGAAGGAGAGGTAAAGGCTTATGTTCCAAGTGGCTCCCTATTACCTATATAGTGCACTACTTTTTAGGGATCTGGTAGTGCACTATTTAGGGAATAGGGTGCCATTTGGGGCGCACACAAAGTAATCAGTGCCTGATGGTGATGTCACCCAGGCTACATTTTCATTTGCAAGAAGAAACAGAAGATGATGTGTGTCTGACCGAAACGGGACGTTTTTATTGGCCGTCCAAAGTACGGGCGGTGATTAAAAACCGGACTAGAGGACACACGCGGCATAACTCGTCTCCTCCCACCCAGCCTGCCCGCAGGCCCCGGCCCACAACATCATGCTTATATAGTGATTAAATGCATTTTTAACTGGCCGGGCAAGACGCTGGCCTGTCTCTTGAAACGAAGCCGGGATGGTTCTGCTACATGAACTTGAGACAGAAAGGGGCCTTTGTGCACAGCTACAGGTCTGGAGTCAGTTTAGTTTGAATTTTGGTGGTGGTGGAGGGCAGTATGGAGTCAAGGGGCACTAGTCCTAGATACGTTTAAGGGTTATTTTCTGTTTGGAGACGGCTGGGTGCTCAGAAACTGAGAGCCGGACAAATGCAGTAATAGATAGTTATGGAACAAGGTGGAAGACAATGATTTGAGTTATTGAATGTGTTTGACAGTGTGGTGGATTGGATTTAGTGTCCAAGGTTTTGGATGTGTTTGACAGTGTGGTGGATAGGATTTAGTGTCCAAGGTTTTGGATGTGTTTGACAGTGTGGTGGATAGGATTTAGTGTCCAAGGTTTTGAATGTGTTTGACAGTGTGGTGGATAGGATTTAGTGT
>NC_048571.1:6121194-6138694 GCF_013265735.2 Oncorhynchus mykiss | reverse complement strand
AAGCAAGCTTCGTTTCACAGTGGTGCCATTCAATCAATCTCTATAACTTTGTCACCGTTGTGTCTCTTAATTCTACACACACAGCACTGTTGAGTGTGTCCGACAAGTCTGGACTTCTGGACTTTGCCAAAAGGCTGGTGAACGTGGGACTGTCACTCGTCGCATCAGGTGGCACCGCCAAAACCCTGCGCGATGCAGGACTGGCTGTTCGGTAGGTGTAACCGTTTGCATACATTTCCAATGCCTCGTCTATCCTTGTTGATAGTGTTCAGCCACCAACGTTCTCTTGCGCTAATGCTCACACGATTCAATGTTATGCTGATAACAATGTATTCCTTTAAGTCACCTTACTGTTTGGAACTTCAAAGAGTAGGTCTGTCTAGTATTCTGCAGTCATTGACCACCTTTCAGATGAGGCATTCCCAGCCTCTAAATGCCATTGAGAATCTGTGCCACTGAATCACCTAACATCCATCTCCCTTTTGTTCCAGGGATGTGTCTGAGCTGACTGGCCATCCAGAGATGCTTGGTGGGAGGGTGAAGACCCTGCATCCTGCTGTACATGGGGGCATCCTGGCCCGGCACACCCCTTCGGACAAGGCTGACATGGAGAAACTGGGCTACAGTCTGGTTAGGTAAGAGACAGGGAAGTGGGTTTAATTGATCTAAGCTCAGATCTGTTTTCCTCAATAGTTAAGAGTAGGACTTGTCCATCTCAGTCAACTTTTCTATACTTTTTTTCCAGAGCCACTACTGTTTTAATGTGATTTTTGGGGGTCTTTGAAAAACAGCCTTTTTGTGAACGAGCAGACCTAAAACACCATGCATGTGATCGGGCACAAGACTGCATTAGATTTGGCCCTAATGCAGGGCAGTAAGGTTGTAAAGTGGGGAAACTTCGAAGTATGCGTTGCTAATCTAATAACCGGCTGATTCAAATGCTGCTGCATCTGCACACATCTGATCATGTTACACACTTTACTTTTTTTTTTTGCCTTGAGATTCTGATTGTCAAATTGGCAGCTTAAACAGCCATTCATGGAATGTGATTGGCTTTGAGGAGAAAGTGTGCAATGCATACAGCCTCTGAAATAAACCATGAATTCTCTTTGGCGCCTATGGGCACGTACAGTGCCTTGCGAAAGTATTCAGCCCCCTTGAACTTTGACCGTTTGCCACATTTCAGGCTTCAAACATAAAGATATAAAACTGTATTTTTTTTGTGAAGAATCAACAAATGGGACACAATGGTGAAGTGGAACGACATTTATTGGATATTTCAAACTTTAACAAATCAAAAACTGAAATTGGGCGTGCAAAATTATTCAGCCCCCTTAAGTTAATACTTTGTAGCGCCACCTTTTGCTGCGATTACAGCTGTAAGTCGCTTGGGGTATGTCTCTATCAGTTTTGCACATCGAGAGACTGCAATTTTTTCCCATTCCTCCTTGCAAAACAGCTCGAGCTCAGTGAGGTTGGATGGAGAGCATTCATGAACAGTAGTTTTCAGTTCTTTCCACAGATTCGATTGGATTCAGGTCTGGACTTTGACTTGGCCATTCTAACACCTGGATATGTTTATTTTTGAACCATTCCATTGTAGATTTTGCTTTATGTTTTGGATCATTGTCTTGTTGGAAGACAAATCTCCGTCCCAGTCTCAGGTCTTTTGCAGACTCCATCAGGTTTTCTTCCAGAATGGTCCTGTATTTGGCTCCATCCATCTTCCCATCAATTTTAACCATTGTCCCTGCTGAAGAAAAGCAGGCCCAAACCATGATGCTGCCACCACCATGTTTGACAGTGGGGATGGTGTGTACAGGGTGATGAGCTGTGTTGCTTTTACGCCAAACATAACGTTTTGCATTGTTGCCAAAAAGTTCAATTTTGGTTTCATCTGACCAGAGCACCTTCTTCCACATCTTTGGTGTGTCTCCCAGGTGGCTTGTGGCAAACTTTAAACAACACTTTTTATGGATATCTTTAAGAAATGGCTTTCTTCTTGCCACTCTTCCATAAAGGCCAGATTTGTGCAATATACGACTGATTGTTGTCCTATGGACAGAGTCTCCCACCTCAGCTGTAGATCTCTGCAGTTCATCCAGAGTGATCATGGGCCTCTTGGCTGCATCTCTGATCAGTCTTCTCCTTGTATGAGCTGAAAGTTTAGAGGGACGGCCAGGTCTTGGTAGATTTGCAGTGGTCTGATACTCCTTCCATTTCAATATTATCGCTTGCACAGTGCTCCTTGGGATGTTTAAAGCTTGGGAAATCTTTTTGTATCCAAATCCGGCTTTAAACTTCTTCACAACAGTATCTCGGACCTGCCTGGTTTGTTCCTTGTTCTTCATGATGCTCTCTGCGCTTTTAACGGACCTCTGAGACTATCACAGTGCAGGTGCATTTATACGGAGACTTGATTACACACAGGTGGATTGTATTTATCATCATTAGTAATTTAGGTCAACATTGGATCATTCAGAAATCCTCACTGAACTTCTGGAGAGTGTTTGCTGCACTGAAAGTAAAGGGGCTGAATAATTTTGCACGCCCAATTTTTCAGTTTTTGATTTGTTAAAAAAGTTAGAAATATCCAATAAATGTAGTTCCACTTCATGATTGTGTCCCACTTGTTGTTGATTCTTCACAAAAAAATACAGTTTTATATCTTTATGTTTGAAGCCTGAAATGTGGCAAAAGGTCGCAAAGTTCAAGGGGGCCGAATACTTTCGCAAGGCACTGTATGTTTAACAATTTGGGTTCAAGGCTGCAAAATGTAACCTGCTTAATTGACACATGTTCCCATTTACAAAAGTCAAAACTTCACCCTTTTTTTCTTTGTAAGATATTGTTTCTCGTTGAGTCATCTGGGGCACGCGATGTGAGGGATTGAACAGCCACGCTACTCATTAGTTCACATTGCCTAGATGGTTAGAAAAACAGTGAAATGCATTGCATTTCTTGACTTGTATTGCTTTCCTTTGCCGGTCTTTGACCAGGGTGGTGGTGTGTAACCTTTACCCGTTTGTGAAGACTATCTCCAACACTAATGTGACTGTGGAAGATGCAGTGGAACAGATTGATATTGGTGAGTGAAATGTTAAAGTTGCAAAAAAAAAATTGTCCGACCTGACCAAATTCACATTGTTCTCATTGAAAGCAAGTATAAGAAGCGGTAGATCTGTTCTATGTGCACTATTTCACTGCTTTCTGTGAAGTTTAGTTTTTGCTGCTTTTAATTTCAGTTTTGTACACCAGCTGGAAATACAATATTTGGGGTTCTGAAAAATAATTCACAGCGGTTTAGATGGTACAATGATTCTCTACCATATACTTGCTTGTTTTGGCACATAAACTGGAATTAGGCGAACTAATAGAATTTTAGCAACCAGGAAATGGCTGCGCAATTGATTCATATTGCACCTTTTAAGGCCAGCTCTATATTTTACTTTCTGAAGTCTGTTCTACAACCTGAAATGCCCTAGGTTGCCATGGTGATTACCCTGTTTGACCCTGGCTGTGTCCTCAGGTGGGGTAACCCTGCTCCGTGCAGCGGCCAAGAACCATGCCCGCGTAACCATTGTGTGCGATCCTGCCGACTACCAGCTGGTTGCTGTGGAGATGGAGGGTTCCAAGGGTAAAGACACGACCCTGGACACCCGCAAGACTCTGGCCCTGAAGGTAACTAGGGCAACTTGAAAGCACGGGTTGAAAGTGGACTTTTTTTACATGGTCCTTTGTCTCGTGTATATCAATCTACTTTCTGGACAAGTTGAGAATGGTGAGATCTAGTTTAACTTCCTTGTGCTCTCCTTCTACCTTCCTGTTGAGACAAGTCTGTCAACCTCAACTGTGAACAGAGAGGATGTTGAGTGATAGAGAAATGATGCTATCAGGAACCAAACTGGACATAGACACAACTGAAGTCTTAAGAGACTCTTCAGTAGTAGCAAATCGGACATCTCAGGACAACTGGGGAAGGCCTCATACTGTGTCTTTGACAGATTATTGATCCTCTGTTAAAAGGATCAATTTGTACAATTGCAGACCAGATACCATGGAGTCTGTATAGTCAAAAAGCACAATTGCAATCAGGTCATTGGGTTTTTGTTTAATTGATTGTTTGTTGGTTAATGCGAGGTAAAGTTCAGAGTCCACTACCTCCCATGTTGCCCCCTCTTGTCCTTGGGGCCATGTTGTTCAGGTCAGCCCACAGTATTCTATTGATCTAGTATCCCTGGACATTGTAAATATGCTACTGGAACTGCCCCTTTATATAGTTTGCTTACTTGATTGTTTTTGTTCTACCTTGTTGTTTTAATATTACATTGTTATTGATTACTGCGTTGTTGGTTAGCTTGCAAAAAATCAGTTCACTGTACTTGTGCATTTGACATTGAGTCTTGAGACTACATGGAGTAGAATGGATACATTTAGCACATGGTGTCCCTTGTGAAGGCATTACAAATCTTACAGTGATAGTTTGTATTAAAGCTGCCTCCAGATAAAACTATAGAAGCCCATGTTGGCTTTGATCATGGAATAGGTTACAACGCTGTCTGGTTCAGGTGTTTACCCTGGGCTATGTTCATTAGGGCACACCTTAGAAAAACATTTTGCAGTGGTAAACAGATGTGCATTTCCTATTGGACATCAAGGTTTTCCCTTCCTGTTTCAGTCCCTTTTCTTCCATATGTTGCCTAATGAACATGATCCTGGTGTCAATGCTATCTAGTTGTCCTCATTCTCTCTCCCAGGCCTTTACTCACACGGCTCAGTATGATGAGGCCATCGCGGACTACTTCCGGGGCCAGTACAGCCGTGGGGTATCCCAGCTGCCCCTGCGCTACGGCATGAACCCCCACCAAGCCCCCGCCCAGCTCTACACCCTGCGCCCCACCCTCCCCCTCACAGGTAGGCTTCACACCCCCCTCATTGTGTAGCCAGCAGTAACATTGTCAACCCTAATTTTAATTGGTGTCATATGTTCAACTGAAACCGTCCAGGCGGACTTTGGGGTCCTTGTCCTGTCTGGGTAGACTAACTGTATTGATCCTCCCTTCTCTCCATTCCATTTCTGCCTCTGTCAGTGGTAAATGGTTCTCCTGGGTTCATTAACCTTTGTGATGCCCTGAACGCCTGGCAGCTGGTCCGAGAGCTGAAGAGTGCCCTGGGCATGCCCTCTGCCACCTCCTTCAAACACGTCAGCCCTGCAGGTTAGACACGCAGAGCTTCCAATGCATATGCCAACAAGATTGCAAGGAATCCCAGTAACATTGACCTAGGCTGTCTTCTCCCTCTCTAGGGGCTGCGGTGGGTGTTCCTCTGAGTGATGAGGAGGCCAAGGTGTGTATGGTGAATGACATGCTGAAGAACCTGACCCCACTGGCTACAGCCTACGCCCGGGCTAGAGGGTCAGACAGGATGTCCTCCTTCGGCGACTTCATCGCTCTGTCTGACGTGTGTGACGTCCCCACTGCCAAGATCATATCCAGAGAGGTAGGGCTTCCCAGGTGTCGTGTGTGTCTGTCCTGTGTGTTTCGTGCATTTCCAACCCCTGTCTATCATTCTCAGGTCTCTGATGGCATCATCGCCCCTGGTTACGAAGAGGAGGCCCTCAGGATTCTGTCCAAGAAGAAGAATGGAAACTACTGTGTTCTCCAGGTATGGTTGGACATGGAAAAGCAGTTGGTGATCATCCTATGTTGCAGCCTTTCCTAGAAAAAAAAGTTTGAAGTTAATTTGCATCTTCTCACCGGTTGGGGGTGCTGAATGTCTAAATCTGTCAGATGGACCCAGCCTATGAGCCAGATGAGCCAGAGGTCAGAGTTCTCTTTGGTCTCCACCTCAAACAGAAGAGGAATGGAGCTGTCATTGACAAGGATCTCTTCAGCAACGTCGTCTCCAAGGGCGCGGTGAGTCTTTGTGGTTTGTGCGTGTCTTGATAGTGTGTGAGTGAGATTCTCACTGATGACCTGTTCTGACCTTTTGTCCTCTTGTCGGTCTCCTGTTTAAGCTGTCGGTGGAGGCGCTGCGTGACCTGATCGTGGCCAGCATCACAGTGAAGTACACCCAGTCCAACTCTGTCTGCTACGCCAAGGATGGACAGGTAACCAACCTGGAGAGGGAGGAGACATGGGAGGTTCCTGTTGAAATAGTGTTTGGGCACAGAGTTTCCCCTTGTTGTTGCCTATATCCTTGTTTACCTTTTTCAGAAGGAATTCAAACATTCAACACTATGTACTGTGGCTTTTCTGGGTCACGATCCGTCTCCTCTCCCTGTGTACCAGGTGATTGGGATCGGTGCGGGTCAGCAGTCTCGTATCCACTGCACGCGGCTGGCAGGGGACAAGGCTGATAACTGGTGGCTGAGGCACCACCCGCGGGTGTTGGGCATGAGGTTCAGGAGTGGAGTGAAGCGGGCGGAGATGGCCAATGCCATCGATCAGTACGTCAGCGGCACCATCGGAGAGGTGAGGGGGTCAGAGGTCAATTAGGGACATGCACTCTACACATCTGAAATGGTTGTCGGATGTACAGTTCTGCTGTATGTTTTGTGTAGGTTCCTACTGTAGGTGTCTGTCTGTTTAAAAAATCAAATTCCAGATGAGTCTGTCCTGCTCTCTAACTCCTGTGTTCAGGGTCCAGACCTGGCAGTATGGAAGGCCATGTATGAGGAGGTCCCAGAGCCTCTGGATGAGACTGAGAAGAAGAACTGGCTGAGCTCTCTACAGGCTGTAGCGCTCAGCTCTGACGCCTTCTTCCCCTTCAGAGACAACGTGGACCGTGCCAAACTGGTAAACACTGCTGAATTATTACTTTTCACTAGTCTAAGATGGCCGACTTTCTGCTTTTGGTTCTTTAGTTGGTCTCTAGCCTTCTAGTGTCTTCCAAGGTCTTTTCTGTTTGACGCCCACGTGGACTGATTATTCTGAGGTGTCTGTCTCTGTAGAGTGGTGTGGAGTACATTGCTGCCCCGGCTGGGTCCACAGCTGACGAGGTGGTGATCAATGCCTGTAATGAGCAGGGCATCACCCTGGTGCACACCAACCTGAGACTCTTCCACCACTGAATACCTGGAGTGGCTGTCATACAACGCTGCCTGACACATTTCACACGCCACACACCATTATGGCCCTGAGTAACATGTATCCATGTGTGTCTACATGTTGGAGGTCCACTAATTGCTCTAGAATAGTGATCAACAAAGGTACTAACATAGTATTATTATTTACACTGAGACATTCCTGTCCTACGGTTATCATGCACAAACCGCATGAGTCATGCTGAGGATCATTCAGATTCCGTTACATTCCGAGCTTGCTTTCATAGTTGTATCTAAGTTACAATGTTACTGTCTGGAAGGTCACGGTTTACCATGAAATAAACTGTTTCTTGAGAAATCCTGTGGAGTGTGTGTGTGTGTATGCAAACACTATTTTACATTATAGCAATATTAAGCTGAAAGTCGGACTGACTACTACACTAATGGAATTGTTTTATGGTCATACCATGGACCATTTAGCTATTTGAATTTTAGGACGCTTCTAGGTATCAAAAATATTTAAAGTTTTGAAATTGCCCCTTACTATTACAGCTCATAGAAACACATTGAGTAACACACAAATGGCTTAGACAGTCTTAGACCGTTTTCATTGTTGGCCAGAAGACCGTAAAAAGACCAGAATCTGCTCCAAGTGATTTTAATCTAAGAAATGTTTCCAAGTATTCCCACGCATAATGGAAAAAGGTAAGCTAGGTTTGAAATGGTTTAAGTGGAGAAAATCTGTTTTGGGAGATGAACACCTTTTGTTAAACTACCTCCCTACTTTAATTAATTTGAATGGGTTCCCTTTAGGCAAGTCCTGTGACACGTGTGGGGGTCGTAGAGAACACCTTCCCCTGCAGATGGTATACAATGCCTTCAGAAAGTATTCACACCCCTGTACTTTCCCACATTTTGTTACAGCCTGAATTTAAAATGGATTAAATTGATGTGTTTTTTTTTGTCACTGGCCTACACACAATACCCTAAAATGTTGAAGTGGAATTGTTTTTCATTTATATTTTTTTACAAATTTAAAGCGGAGCGATGTCTTGAGTCAAGTATTCAACCACTTATGGAAGTTCAGGAGTAAAAATATGCACGAGTGGCATGGACTTTGAGTGCACTAATAGTGCCTAACATGATTTTTTTTGAATGACTACCTCATCTCTGACCCCCACGTACAATTACCTCGAAGGTCGCACAGTGAATTTCCAACAGATTCAACCAGAAAGACCAGGGAGGTTTTCCAATGCTTTGCAAAGGGCACCTATTGGTAAATACAATTCTAAGACCTTAAATATCTCTGAGCATGGTGACGTTCTTAATTACACTTTGGATGGTGTATCAATACACCCAGTCGCTACAAAGATACAGATGTCCTTCCTAACTCAGTTGCTGGAGAGGAAGGAAACCGCTCAAGATTTCACCACAAGGTCAACTGGGACTTTTCAACAGTTTATTGGCTGTGATAAGAACTGGGGACGGATCAACTTTGTTGATGGCTTGAAAAGGAAACCTTTACAGGAGTATTTTTCTCTCCAAAACATGCATCCTGTTTGCACCAGTAATACTGCAGGAACTTTTGGTCCTGAATACAAAGTGCTATATTTGGGGCAAATCCAACACATTACTGAGTACCACTCCATATTTTCAAGCATAGTGGTGCATCATGGTCTGGTTATGTTTGTAATTGTTAAGGACTGGGGAGTTTCAGGATAACGATGGGAGCTAAAGCACAGGGAAAATCCTTAACCTGGTTGTATGCTTTCCACCAGACACTGGGAGATGAATTCACCTTTCAGCAGGACTATAACCTAAAACACAAGACCAAGTCTACACTGGAGTTGCTTACCAAGAAGACAGTGAATGTTCCCGAATGATCGAGTTACAGTTTTGACAAATCTACTTGATCTATTTCAAGATGTAAATGGTTGTCTGGCAATGATCAACAACCAACTTGACACAAGCTTGGAAAATATTTTTTTTTTTGCAAATGTCATACAATCCAGGTGTGGAAAGCACTTAGACTTAAATTGCTGCCAAATGTGATTCTAATGTGTATTGACTCAGGGGTGTGAATACTTATGTGAAGAAAAAAATGTTTTCACTTTGTCGTTCTGGGGTATTTGGTGTAGATGGGTGAGACATCTATCTAATCTGTGTTGAATTCAGGCTGTAACACAACATGTGGAATAAGTCCAGGGGTATGAATACATTCTGAAGGAATAAGTCCAGGGGTATGAATACATTCTGAAGGAATAAGTCCAGGGGTATGAATACATTCTGATGGAATAAGTCCAGGGGTATGAATACATTCTGAAGGAATAAGTCTAGGGGTATGAATACATTCTGAAGGAATAAGTCCAGTGGTATGAATACATTCTGATGGAATAAGTCCAGGGGTATGAATACATTCTGAAGGAATAAGTCCAGTGGTATGAATACATTCTGATGGAATAAGTCCAGGGGTATGAATACATTCTGAAGGAATAAGTCCAGGGGTATGAATACATTCTGAAGGCACTGCAGGGATTCAGACACAGCCCACACAAAAACAACTGATCTCTAGTTTATACTGACAGATGGGGATTTATTTTATTATGTTACGTAGATTTACACTGGTGCATCAATCTATGTATAAACAGTTATTCAAGAAACAAAGGCAATTCATGAGGTTCTTTTCAACTTTATCAAAACAAGGGAATCTCCATCAAACTTTGTCACCTTTTAGTACAAAATAAAACCAGAACAAAGTCGACACCCCAGGTCTCACATTCACACAACAATGCTGTGATTAAAGGGATAAATAAAATGCATTGAAGAGTTTCAAAATGACAACAACTCAGTGTCAATCACACAGGCAGTGCTACCCCTGTCTACACAGAGGCTACAGAAAAAGCTAAATGATTTCAAACACTTGTCGACATGGCAACTACACCAACATTCTCTCAAAACAGTGCTTTTGATTTCAGACGGATTTAGATTTTATAGAAGTAAAAAAAATAATAATAATAAATGATTAGGACAAACGGTAATACTGGACAGGTAGTCTTGGAAATGTATAATTTGTAAAAGACAAGCACATCTGAACTGTTAAGAAGCACTTCAAACACATACATTCAGGGACAGGGGAAGATTTTTATCTCTTTAAGGCACGAACACAAGGAATGTTCCTTTTGACCTCTTAACTGTCTCAAAGGGAAATGACAACAGACAACTTAACCAACATTCTGAAAGTGTGCAGGGGGTTCTCTTAAGACAAGGAAGGCATGGACATACAGTATGTAGGTGTGTTAGATATGGTTAAGAGAAATGACAACAGACAACTTAACCAACATTCTGAAAGTGTGCAGGGGGTTCTCTTAAGACTAGGAAGGCATGGACCTACAGTATGTAGGTGTGTTAGATATGGTTAAGAGAAATGACAACAGACAACTTAACCAACATTCTGAAAGTGTGCAGGGGGTTCTCTTAAGACTAGGAAGGCATGGACCTACAGTATGTAGGTGTGTTAGATATGGTTAAGCTGATCAGTAAGGCATCGATGTGTTAGTTAGGTCTGTCTCTGACTGGACAGGGCGACCTCCTCTTCAAGGAGACTTGACAGACCATGGGTAAGGAAGAGGAGATTTATCTTTTACTCCAGGGGATTCTGGGGGATGTGTCCTTCTGCCAGTGCGTCTGCCAGTAGTTCAGGTCGAAGGCATTCGATGGGGCACTGGATGTTCTGCAGAAGGAGACAGACAGACAGACAAGAGATCAGTATGGGTCCAACCTCAGCATGGGGATTTCAAGTTCTAATCCAACACATTTTCTCAGTTGTCTTTTGAGAGCGTAGTCTATGACTCACCACTTTACGTAGTGTGTTGGTGGGGTCCCTGTATCGGACGGGCTGCAGCAGACTAGAGTCCACCTCAGCACCTGGTCTACGACAGTTCTCACAACGCCAGCCCTGAGAGGAGGACAAGCATTACATTTACACACGTTGGTCATTCAGCAGGTGCTTGTCCAAGTTGCATTCAACTAAGGTCGGTAAGACAAGCATAGCCATTAGCAGTAAAAGTGACCTGTTGTCCTCCGTAGCAGGTGCAGGTACAGATGGCTCCCAGGTATTCTTTCTGCCACTGGTTACCAATCTGGTACATCTTCCCATCGTCATAGCAGGTGGACTCATCTGTAAACACACACGCAGGAGAGGGAATCACACACACAGGCAGACATGGAGGAGGTCACACAGGCAGACATTGAGGAGGTCACACAGGCAGACATTGATGAGGTCACACAGGCAGACATTGATGAGGTCAAACAGGCAGACATTGATGAGGTCACACAGGCAGACATTGATGAGGTCATACAGGCAGACATTGATGAGGTCACACAGGCAGACATGGAGGAGGCCACACAGGCAGACATTGATGAGGTCACACAGGCAGACATTGATGAGGTCACACAGGCAGACATTGATGAGGTCACACAGGCAGACATTGATGAGGTCACACAGGCAGACATGGATGAGGTCACACAGGCAGACATGGATGAGGTCACACAGGCAGACATTGATGAGGTCACACAGGCAGACATTGATGAGGTCACACAGGCAGACATTGATGAGGTCACACAGGCAGACATTGATGAGGTCACACAGGCAGACATGGATGAGGTCACACAGGCAGACATGGATGAGGTCACACAGGCAGACATGGAGGAGGTCACACAGGCAGACATTGATGAGGTCACACAGGCAGACATTGATGAGGTCACACAGGCAGACATGGATGAGGTCACACAGGCAGACATGGAGGAGGTCACACAGGCAGACATTGATGAGGTCACACAGGCAGACATTGTAACTGTATTGTGTTGTATTCTGACATGCTGCCAGAGAAGTTCTGTGTTCTTCCTTTAATATCCAAACAAGTGCAGGTGGTGACTGATGTTAAAGTGCTACTTACGTGGTTCACACTTGAACTCCCCCTTCCCGTTGCCCAGGCAGGTGCAGCTCATCATGGGGCCCTTCTCCTCCTGACGCTCCCATTTCTCCCCGATACGGTAGTTGTTACCTCCATCATGACACCACTCTGTTGATGGACAGGGAGCGCGAGAGAGGGGGGAGATATAGAGAACAAAAAAAAGGTCAGACCTGTTGCATAACATCCGACACTGTCTCCCAGCCCCTAGATCGGATTGGTGTAACCAATATGGCAACCATTACACCCAGCCAGTCAGGTGGCAAGGGATCAATAAAGTTTCTTAAATAGCATTGAAGAGGTAGTTAAATACTCACTAGAGGAGTCACATCGGAAGTGTCCACTGCCTAGTCCCAGACACCTGCACCACAGCTTGAAGCCCGTCTCAGACATGCGCTCCCACTCGGTCCCAACGTCATGGTAGGTCGCTGTGAAGGTGTCGTAGCACGAGTCCTTATCTGTGCCGGTGGAACCCTCTGTCACTACAGGCGGAAGAGAAGGGGTTCATTTCACCACAGAATCACAGGCTAAGCTGTGTAAGTAAATGCCTATCTATGAACTTCCTGAACTATATTTTCTGACCGTGGAACAGCATGACTCAAAACAACATCAGGATTCACTCATACCATCTATTCTATAGGTTACATTTCAGTACTGATCCTAGATCAGTTGTCATAGTCACTGCTGGTTCCTTACGGGTGTTGCCGGCGGTGACAATCTCCTCCAGGATCTTGTGTTTGAGTGCCCCCTTCAGGGCCTCTACGATAACGTTGTATGAGGCTCCGCTGGTCAGGCCGATCAGAGTGGCACTGGTGGAGGTACCAGGCAGACGCATCTGAGACAGGAGAGAGAGAGGGAAGGAGAGGAAGGGAGGGACAGAGAGAGAGATGGAAGGAGAGAGAGGGAGAGAGATGGAGGGAGAGAGAGGAGATGGAAGGAGAGAGAGGGAGAGAGATGGAGGGAGAGAGAGGAGATGGAAGGAGAGAGAGGGAGAGAGATGGAGGGAGAGAGAGGAGATGGAAGGAGAGAGGGGGAGAGAGATGGAGGGAGAGAGAGGAGATGGAAGGAGAGAGGGAGAGAGATGGAGGGAGAGAGAGGAGATGGAAGGAGAGAGGGAAAGAGAGGAGATGGAAGGAGAGAGAGGGAGAGAGATGGAGGGAGAGAGAGGAGAGAGGGAGAGAGATGGAGGGAGAGAGATGAGATGGAAGGAGAGAGGGAAAGAGGAGATGGAAGGAGAGAGAGGGAGAGAGATGGAGGGAGAGAGAGGAGATGGAAGGAGAGAGGGGGAGAGAGGAGATGAAGGAGAGAGGGGGAGAGAGGAGATGAAGGAGAGATGGGGAGAGAGATGGAAGGAGAGAGATGGAGGGAGAGAGAGGAGATGGAAGGAGAGAGATGGAGGGAGAGAGAGGAGATGGAAGGAGAGAGAGGGAGAGAGATGGAGGGAGAGAGGAGATGGAAGGAGAGAGAGGGAGGGAGAGAGAGGGAGGGAGAGAGAGGAGATGGAAGGAGAGAGATGGAGGGAGAGAGATGAGATGGAAGGAGAGAGAGTGAGAGAGATGGAGGGAGAGAGAGGGAAGGAGAGGAAGGGAGGGAGAGAGAGAGGGAAGGAGAGGAAAGGAGGGACAGAGAGAGATGGAAGGAGAGAGAGAGATAAAAGGAGAGAGAGAGAGATGGAAGGATAGAGAGATTGGGAGAGATGAATGAGAATGAGAGGTGTAGACCGTCATTATAAATAAGAATTTGTTCTTAACTGACTTGGCTAGTTAAATAAACATTACACTTTAAAAAAGTGTCTCTTAGATGTGTCTTTATATGTGTGTGTGTGCCGTAACCTCTCACCTGGAACATCTTCTCGTTGACGTGTGTCAGAGGGTTGCAGGACACCAGGTACTCTGAACTCTGCTTGTAAGGCTTCCAGGCGATGGTGGTCTGGGTCTGGGCCTCCTGAGGGATTCCTGTGTCCTTCTCTGGAAAACCAAAGGGAGAGCCACCAGGCACGTTCACGCTCACCACCGGCACCCTGCGCCCCTCCGCATCCGGAAGGGGCACAAACACCAGGGGTGTCTGGCCATTCCCATAGGGTATCTGGCCGTTCCCATAGGGTGTCTGGGGGTTCTGGTTGTTGTACTCAGTGTACTCCACGTTCTGGCCCTGGCCCCCCAGGGTGTCTAGGCCATTGTTACCTACTACTGTTGGGACACGGCTCTCCTTTTCTTCAGGCACGTCCAGGTGGTCGTAGCCTCCGGGGCGGTTGGGGAGTGGCAGTGTAAGCAGGGATTCACGTTCTGGCCGGGAGAGAGGGGTTAGGAAGCAAGCGAGTTAGGGAGGGAGTAGGGAGTTAGAGGAGCTGCAGTAGCATGATGCCGCCAGCAGGGGGTGGCAGTAAGTCCGCATACTAGAGCCACTACTGTACTGCAAAGCACTGCACTTGAAGTAGAAGTTGCCCCTAAGCACAGATCTAAGATCAGATTACCCTACCCCCGTTTTAGTTTTAACCATTAATGGGAGTGGAAAAATATCTGACCCTGTATCAGTGGTTTGGGCAAATATCTACTCCAAAGCCTGCCACTGCCGTCAATACCTTTTGAATCGCTTGTTAATTCAAAACGTATTCAAAGTGAGTGAGCAGTATTATTGTTTTAAAAGACACAGCTGTTTGTAACAGATGCTGGCACGACTACAAACCAAATCTAACATCTCGGTCTATGAGTTGCTAGGCTGTTCTTACAATATTCTACTGCAGCTAAGCACATATGCAGGCTTCCCAAACCTTTCTTTGTAACATCACCATTCAGGTACAAAAAAACATCTGTTTTTGGGCCATATGTGTATGTAGACGTATGTGTAAAGTGTGTATGTGCTGTACTCACGAGTCCTGGCCGTGCCCACCAATGGGGTGCTTCTCTGGACATTCTGAAGAGCGATGATCTTGATGATGTACTCGGTACCTGGTCTCAAACCTGAAAACATCCAACAACATCAAGCATCAAACTCTGCTGGAGGAAATCAGATGTCGATTTGAGTCGATTCAGGTGTTTTCCATAAACTGGACGTGTTGAGAAGCTTGAGCTTTCAGAGGGTGAAGAGGAAGGGGTGGAGTTTATGAGGGCAGGGTAACTTGAGAGAGAGAGAGAGAGAGAGAGAGAGAGAGAGAGAGAGCGAGAGAGAGAGAGAGAGAGAGAGAGAGAGAGCAGAGTTTGACGTTTACCAGAGATGGTGGCGTAGTTCTGGCCAGCGTGGGGGCGGGGGGTAAGCTCACGGGGCTGCGCCCTGCCTGCCTCCTCGTAGGTGATGTAATATCCTGTGATGCGCGTGGCGGGGGGTTCCCAGCTGAAGGAGATGGAGTTGGGGGTCAGGGAGGTGAACTGGAGGTTGGTGGGAGAATGCATCGCTGGTTTGGCTGTGGTGGCCGTGAGGGTGAAGGGGGCGCTGCGTGCATCGCCGTTGATGGTGTAGATGTGGATAGTGTAGGAGGTGCCTGGCTCCAGACCTGAAGGACATCAAACACAACACACTGTCAGTCAGTCAAGAGCCCACTCTGTACTGTACATGGGTTATGTAGTTTACTATAATGATGATAGTTTAGGTGAAAGTGAGGATGGATAATGTAGTTGAATGTAGATGGGGCGATAATAGGTAATGTAGTTCATTTATAGATGAGAGTGGTGAAGGTTGTGTGATGTAGTCTACTGTAGATAAGAGTGGTAATGGGTGGGTAATGTAGTTGACGGTAGATGAGAGTGGTGATAGCTGGGTAATGTAGTCTACTGTACAGTACCAGTGATGGTGTAGGTGCGCTGCTCTCCGGGGATTGTCTTCTTGATGGCGGGGCGGCTGCCGCCGAGGGGCTGAGCTTCGATGAGGTACCCGGTGATGGTCTCAACCTTAGCACGCCAGGTCAGCGTGATGGCCGAGTCCTTCACGTCAGAGATACGCACACGCCGAGGAGGACTGATGTCTGGGAGAGAGAGAGGAAGGGAGAGGGTGAGTTTACAGTGAGTAAACCAGTGGCCAGTAGAGTTAAAACTCTGTGAAAGCTGCTTACTGTCCAGCGTGGTGACCTCTCCCTCCAGGGGCCGGCTGGTCACAGAGTTCTTCAGGGCATAAACGTGCACTGTGTACAGAGTGGCCACCTACACAGGAAACACATGTTGACAGACACATAAATACAGTGACAATACATGACCTGAATATAGACTGTTTAACAGACACCTTTATCTAGAACACAGTTATGACATACATTCAGAATGCTGTAGTCTGTTATTTACCATGAGTCCTGGGACCACGGCGCGCGTGGTGTCTGGGGCGATGGTCATCTCCTTGGTGGGTCCATTGTTGTTCTTGGGGTTGACAACCACACGGTACCCAGACAGCCCGGAGCTGGGGGAGCGCCACGAGACAATGAAGGAGGTGTCACCAACCTCAGAGATGTCCAGATTGGTGGGAGCAGGGATAGCTGGGGGCAGAGATGGACATTTAAGTATTTGCGTGTGTGTGTGCGTGTCTGTATGTGTGTGTGTCTGATATCTCCTACCTGTGGCCTGTGTGCCCACCAGTGGGGTGCTGGGGGTGCGTCCGTGCAGAGCGATGACCTTAACAGTGTACTCTGTGCCGGGGCGGAGATTCCTCAGTACCACGGTATCGTCTGTCCCTCTGGGCGCCGGGCGCAGCTCTCTCTCGCCCTCCTCAGGGCTGGAGTACAGCACGCGGTATGATGTCACTGTGCCGTCCGGACTGTCCCATGTGATCCTCAGGGAGGTGGAGTCCACCTCAGAGAAGGACAGGGCCTTGGGACGGTCCATTGCTGCAAGGAAACGGGGGGGGATGAAGGCCAGAAAGAAGGGAACATCAGAATAACATACATTTGAACATTTCGTTCCTCTGTTATCATGACAGATCAATGTTTTAAACTCTTTTACAATCCGAATGCATGCATACACGCATGTACACACACACACACACACACGCACCTGTGATGGCGTTCTCTACCAGAGGTGTGGAAGGTTCTCCATCGGTTCCCAGAGCGGTCACACTCAGAACGTACTCCACCGTGGGCATCAAGCCAGTAAACGTAATCTCGGTCTGATCTAGATCCAAGGCAAGAGAAAGAGAGAGAGACAGAGAGAGAGAGAGGTTGAGCACAGGAGTATAGCTGTAGAACAACAGAGGCTAAAGCTCCTTTTTATCAATGTCTCACAACACAGTCACAAAATGGCTGCCGTACATATGATCACAGACGGGCAGAGGGCAGGGGAGAGAGCAGGGGCAGGTCTTACCAGGGGCCACCACCTCAGAGAAAGAGGGGCCCTGTCCATTCTTGGGGACGCTGGTGACCCTGTAGCCCTTGATGGGGCCCTGGGCCGCGGACCAGCGCACTGTGATGGTGTTGTCCTTCACATCTGTCACGTCCATGTTGGTGGGGCCCTCCACGTCTACGGAGAAAGGAAGAGGGAGGGAGAGAGGGGGGAGGGAGTGAAAGAGGGAG